>NC_079214.1:8713158-8873158 GCF_029633865.1 Lampris incognitus | reverse complement strand
TATCGAGCTGCTTTCTCGCATTTGGGTCTTGGGTTTCTCCAAGGAACCGAGGTGGAGGTTTAAAACTTGCACTTGTCAGTCCCTGAAAGGAGAACCTTTGAGCAAAGTCTTGTTGTGAGCGCTGGCTGTAGAAGGGAATGCATGTTAACTGTGGTTCAGTTCAGGGCCGGAGAAGAAGCTAGAGACATCCAGGTCAGAGGCATCCGGGTGCATACACACCCTCCCCAGCCTGTTTGGCTGACATCTCAGGGTACAAGTTAACCTGGCCTGGTCTGGGGGTGCGTTGAAAGCCTTCCTCCGTCTGCAGAAGACGCTCGCGTCGGCTTTGTAAAAGTCTGAAGGTGCTTATTTGGGCCGTAAAATGTTTAATTCTCTTTGACGAGTCCCCTTGATTCTTTAGCGCTGCAGCTGGACTGCAGGCCAACGTGGTAGTAGAAGTACTCCATCATCATCATCATCATCATCATCATCATAGGCCTTTGACATATTAACAAACACCAAATACACAAATGCGGTGAAAATTCTCTCCATCATCATCATCATCATCATAGGCCTTTGGTGTATTAACAAACACCAGATACACAAATGTGGTGACATTTTTCTCCATCATCATCATCATCATCATCATCATCATTATCAGAGGCCTTTGACATATTAACAAACACCAAACACACAAATGCGGTGAAAATCCTGAACAAACGGTGACCACAACTGGCGATTTTCTGGGGGTCTAAAGCAGATGAAGGAGAAAGGCTTAAACAAAACCCGGGGTGATTACCTGACGAGGTACAGAAAGGGGTGGTGGTGGGTGGGGGGATGGGTGGGGGGGGGGGGGTCCATGGGTATCGGGAGTGGCTCGGTTCTGTGTGGAGAAACACTCTTGAAGACGACCCATCGCATTGCAGCCCCTGCACAAGACCCGTGTACGTGTCGCCGCGCCTGGTCGCCTGGTGCGCTGATCAGCTGCGCCTCACGCGCGGAGGAACCGCGCGCTGCTGCGCCAAAGCGCAAAAGGACGCGTTTTCCGCTGTGTGTGCGGAACACAAGTCACCGCAGGACCCACACACGCGCGCGTCTCAGTGGACCTGGCACCGTCGGCTTAAGGTCGACACGAGACCACAGTTGCGCAACAGCTGAACGCGTTGCGCACTGTCCGACCATTAACAGCCTCCTCCTCCTCCTCAGGGCTCCTCCGCCGAGCCGAGCTCGGCGGCAACCAGTCAGCCAGCGGCGAGTCACGTGTCGCCCACGTCATCGTGTAGTAAGTCGGTGGACCGTCGTCGGAGGCTCCGGAGGTCTCTCTCTCTCTCTCTCTCTCTCTCTCTCTCTCTCTCTCTCTCTCTCTCTCTCTCTCTCTCTCTCTCTCTCTCTCTCTCTCTCTCTCTCTCTCTCTCTCTCTCTCTCTCTCTCTCTCTCTCTCTCCTCTCTCTCTCTCTCTTTCCCCCTCTCTCTCTCTCTCTCTCTCATCCCTCTCGTGCGCCCACAGCCGCTACTTGCCTTCCACAGCCGTCCCCCCCCCCCCACTCCAAAGAAGCCGCGCAGCCATGGGAGCCCATTACCTCACCCGTGCAATTTCCGCCATCAATAATTTAACCTATTTGCTCCAAATTGCTGAAGAGGTATCCCTGAAGCCGTCCGAGAGAGCGGAGGGAAATACCGCTTAAAGTAGTTCACCCCCGGGGACTTGTCCGGCGCGTCCCGCATGACACCGTCCTGTTGAATGGTCCGCTTGACGAACTGTGGCAGTAAGAAGGTATGTGGACGTTGTTGCTTTGTCAGATTTGTTTGACGACTTTCGCCTCGTTGGACTTGTCCGGGGTGGTTGGAGGTGGTGGTGGTGTGGGTGGGGGGGGGGGGTATCTAAAAGTAGTCTGATGAAGACGAGTTGTCCTGTAACCCTAACCCCCCTCCGTTCATTAATAAGAAACGGACTTGTCCCGTTGATTGGGTTTCTAAATGAGACTGGGTAGGAGGTTCGGAAGGTTCGGGTGGGGGGAGGGGGGGGTGTCATTTTGACTGCAAACTTCCTGCACGAGCTGGCCCTTATTTCTCGTAACGCAGGGACAAACTGAAAAAAAAACCCAGTTAGTGTGTGTGTGTGTGTGTGTGTGGTCGGCACCAGCCTGACCTGAACTTTACCGGACAGAACCGAGCGGATTAATTAGTGAAACAGCCTAATGAGGACATGGACACAAAATGCCGCTTAAAATGCCGTAAAGAGTTTTTTGTTTGTTGCCCTCCTTCCTTCGACCAGCACGAGCGACCTTAAAGAAAAGGGGGGAAAAAAAAGAAAAAGGGAGTTTGATGAACTCATTAAGGCTTTATAAGAAACTTGAGACGCGTCCACACGCAGCCTCGCCTGTCTCGTCTCCGCCGGACGACGTGAGGAAGACGGTGATGAAGACGGTTTAAACACCCAAGTCCTGCAGGATCAAGCCCGCCAAGTCCTGCGGCAGCCCGCCGCCACGCCAGCCTGCTCCCTCGCTGCGTCTCGTGTCAGGCCCATGCTGATTGACGCTAATTAAACAAAATAATAATACAGGCTCGTTTCATAATGCCGTTTTTCTAAGTCCCAACAAAGTGGAGCTTTGTTCCTCCATCAACCACTGATGCTTGCATCTATCTATCTATCTATCTATCTATCTATCTATCTATCTATCTATCTATCTATCTATCTATCTATCTATCTATCTATCTATATTTATCTATATATCTATTTATCTATCTATATCTATCTATCTGGTTACAGAGGAAGTTTTGCCTTCAGTATTTCGTGGTCTCAGACGCCATCTAGCGTATTTCCGCAGAACTGCATAATTAGAAAATGGGTCCCACGTCCACGGACGTGATTGCAGGATAATAACACGCCCTTGTCACGGGGGTGGGGGGGGTGTTATGCATTATTCTCAACCTATTTAAGAATTATCTCCCAGAATGCACCCTCTGACTGAAGGGGAGGACTCCCCCCCCTCCCCCCCGCCGTTGCTTTTCTTGTGGTGCCGAGGGGTTCATTTTGATAAAACGGGGTGGGGGTGGGGGGGTGGGGGGCACGTTTTGTAGTGGAAAAGGTGGAGATGTGGTCCCGGAGGTGACGCCATGTTGTCCGCCAGTTCCCTCTCTGGTCCGCTGTTGCGCAGTGTGGGAGGAAGAGGACGACTCGTTTAGACAGTCTGGATCACCCAGCGACAGCTCTAATGGCTGACTCTACGCGCTAATGGCCGGGGTTTGTCCGGAGGCCAGCCATGACCTCCTCGCAATGCACGTCTATGTCTTGATGTGGTCTCGAACCGTCCCAGGTGCTTCAACGCCCAGGTCCCCACATGTGTGAGCTATTACCACGGAAGGCTTAATTGCCCTGTTTTAATTGCTGCTCTGTGGACCGCGAGGGGTCTCCCCTTAAGAAACGGGACATTTTGCCTCGCGTGTCCCGGGATCATGTTTGTCTGACAACCTCAACGTGTTGTGCGGCGCCCTATGCAAGTTCAACATGACAGAGCACGTTAGCGGTTGATAAGTAGGGCAAACTTGGCCTTTGACCCTTCTCCCTCCCCCCCCCCCCCCACCTCCCCCCAACGAGGAAGGGACAGAATGGAGAGAAGTGGTCGAAATAGGAAAACAAAATGTCTTACACTGGACTAAGTGGTCGTGTTTGAACCAGTAAGTGCAGATTAGCCGCTTTTCTGCATCATAAGGTGCAGGGTGCGTCATGGCAACCGTGAGCCGAGGTGAGGTGGCTGCAGGCCTCCGCGCGGGCGGGCGGGCGCCGCGTAACGACAGACGCTGTGCGAGTGCTTTTCATACTTCCAGAGGAACTTTTCAGGCCCTGTCAAAGGAGGGATTCAGTATCCCTAATCCCCCACCTGACACGAGGGGCCCAGACACGCAGTCCAACAGGCTGTCTGGGGTGCCAAAGCCAGGTGGTCCACACACGCTCACCTCCTCCCGCAGACCTCCTCCGCCGCCGCCGCCGCCGCCAGCGCCGCTGTCCTGTCCCGCTGTCCCGTGTGTTTAGCAGGCTCGATGTGTTCTTACTCCAGTAAAACCCGTCTTTCTGAAGCCGAACTCTCGTGCTTCTGCGGCCTTGTGCTGTGGGGCCTACTTGAGTATATGTTATTTGATTATATTGATTGATTATGTTAATTGATTGATTACATGCTAATTGATTACAGTGACCGATAACATATTCATTGATTGTATTGATTGATTATATGTTAATTTGTTATATTGATTGATTATGCTAATGTGTGATATTGTTTGATTATATTGATTGATTGGTCGATTGATTATGTTAATTGATTATATTGATTGGTTGTGTTAATTGATAAGGCTGGAGCGGTGAGACGTATGTCAGTTCATTTTGAAATGACATGATAAACACAAATACTGTGTTTTGTTCCTCTCGCCCTTTTCTTCACGTGCACTGAGTTAACCACACTCAGTAGCACCCACGTCTTCTTCTTCTTCTTCTTCTTCTTTTTTAATTAACTGCAAAATCTAAAAGGACATGGAGCACACGACATGTTCATACGTCGAACTGATAAAACGAGAGCAAGTGTATGATACATCAGATGTAGTTGTTGATGATAGGATGATAGGATGGTAGGATGGAAGGATGATAGGATCGAGGGATGGTAGGATGATAGGATGGTAGGATGGTAGATGATAGGATGGTAGGATGGTAGGATGGAAGGATGATGGATGATGGATGATAGGATGGAAGGATGATAGGATGGAAGGATGATGGATGATGGATGATAGGATGGAAGGATGATGGATGAAGGATGGAAGGATGATAGGATGGAAGGATGATGGATGATGGATGATAGGATGGAAGGATGGAAGGATGATAGGATGGAAGGATGATGGATGATAGGATGGAAGGATGATAGGATGGAAGGATGATGGATGATAGGATGGTAGGATGATAGTATGGAAGGATGGTAAGATGATAGGATGATAGGATGGTAGGATGATAGAATGGTAGGATGGTAAAATGATAGGATGGAAGGATGATAGAATGGTAGGATGGAAGGATGATATGATGATAGGATGGAAGGATGATAGAATGATAGGATGGTAGGATGGAAGGATGATAGGATGGTAGGATGGAAGGATGATAGGATGGTAGGATGATAGGATGGCAGGATGATAGGATGGTAGGATGGAAGGATGATAGGATGGAAGGATGATAGGATGGAAGGATGATGGATGATGGATGATAGGATGGAAGGATGATAGGATGGAAGGATGATGGATGATAGGATGGAAGGATGATAGGATGGAAGGATGATGGATGATGGATGATGGATGATAGGATGGTAGGATGATAGGATGGAAGGATGGTAAGATGATAGGATGATAGGATGGTAGGATGATAGAATGGTAGGATGGTAAAATGATAGGATGGAAGGATGATAGAATGGTAGGATGGAAGGATGATATGATGATAGGATGGAAGGATGATAGAATGATAGGATGGAAGGATGATAGGATGGTAGGATGGAAGGATGATAGGATGGTAGGATGATAGAATGATAGGATGACAGGATGATAGGATGGTAGGATGATAGGATGGAAGGATGGTAGGATGATAGGATGGAAGAATGATGGATGATAGGATGACAGGATGGAAGGATGATAGAATGATAGGATGACAGGATGGTAGGATGGTAGGATGGAAGGATGATAGAATGATAGGATGACAGGATGGAACGATGGAAGGATGATAGGATGGAAGGATGACAGGATGACAGGATGGAAGGATGATAGGATGACAGGATGGAAGGATGATGACAGGATGATAGGATGGTAGGATGGAAGGATGACAGGATGGTAGGATTGTAGGATGATAGAATGATAGGATGACAGGATGGAAGGAGGATAGAATGATAGGATGATAGGATGGAAGGATGACAGGATGATAGGATGGAAGGATGATGACAGGATGATAGGATGGTAGGATGGGAGGATGACAGGATGGTAGGAGGGAAGGATGGAAGGATGGTAGGAGGGAAGGATGGAAGGATGGTAGGAGGGAAGGATGGAAGGATGGTAGGATGGAAGGATGACAGGATGGTAGGAGGGAAGGATAGAAGGATGATAGGATGGAAGGATGACAGGATGGTAGGAGGGAAGGATGGAAGGATGGTAGGATGGAAGGATGGAAGGATGGTAGGAGGGAAGGATGGTAGGAGGGAAGGATGGAAGGATGGTAGGAGGGAAGGATGGAAGGATGGTAGGATGGAAGGATGGTAGGAGGGAAGGATGGAAGGATGGTAGGAGGGAAGGATGACAGGATGGTAGGAGGGAAGGATGACAGGATGGTAGGAGGGAAGGATGACAGGATGACGGGATGATAGGATGGAAGGATGACAGGATGGTAGGATGGTAGGAGGGAAGGATGACAGGATGGCAGGATGACAGGATGGTAGGATGGAAGGATGGAAGGATGACAGGATGACAGGATGGTAGGAGGGAAGGATGACAGGATGGCAGGATGACAGGATGGTAGGATGGAAGGATGGAAGGATGACAGGATGATAGGATGGAAGGATGACAGGATGGTAGGAGGGAAGGATGATGACAGGATGATAGGATGGAAGGATGACAGGATGATAGGATGGAAGGATGACAGGATGGTAGGAGGGAAGGATGATGACAGGATGACGGGATGATAGGATGGAAGGATGACAGGATGATAGGATGACAGGATGGTAGGATGGAAGGATGACAGGATGGTAGGATGGAAGGATGACGGGATGGAAGGATGACAGGATGGTAGGATGATAGGATGGAAGGATGACAGGATGGTAGGAGGGAAGGATGACAGGATGGAAGGATGACAGGATGGTAGGATGATAGGATGGAAGGATGACAGGATGGTAGGAGGGAAGGATGACAGGATGATAGGATGGAAGGATGACAGGATGGTAGGATGGTAGGAGGGAAGGATGACAGGATGACAGGATGATAACAGGCGGTCCCGCAGCAGTTAAGTGATTCAGCGGCCGCGCCGCGTCTCAGCAGATCGCTGATGGAGGGCATAAAGCCGTATCGATTCTCCTGATGGAAACAGGAAATCGCAAGAGATAGAAATAAAAATCGTTTGTTGTTCCCGGTGTGAGGATACCCAGAGGAGTGGCAAGCAATTGCACGCTGATGAGTGGCATTAACCCCCACCCCCACCCCCAACCCACCTCCTCCAACCACCTCCTCCCTTTCCTCCCCCATGGAGACCTGAGAAAGACGTCATCCGCGGTTGTTTTGCTGTGAAATGACGCTGGCACTTTCTTCCCCCCCTCCTCCCCGCCCCCCGTTACTGCAATATTACCCCTGTGGTCTGTCGGGGGAGGATGCAGCACTTCGTCGGCAGCCTTTCCAGCGTGAAGCATGTCGCCTTCCCCTCTGCAAATAATAATCATAATCATAATAGTGACGATAATAATAATATTAATACTAATAATAATAACGATAATCTTGCATTCCTCTAATCCGGGAGAGGAAGGGCGTCTGTGGTTGGATGTTGATGATGATGATGATGATGATGATGATGTCGGATTAAACGCACTTGACAGACACGCACACGCCAACAGCACGTGACTGGCTGTGATCCGGTGGATCACGTGATCGGCTGCCTTCCTCGCCGCCTGTTCCCCTGACCGTCCGAGTATTCAGCTGCTCGTTGGTTCGAGTCCCTCTTTTAGAAGAGATTTGTCCAGAATCAAGGCTGCTTGGTTATTATTGGCTCTTGCTTCCCCCCCCCTCCCCCTCCCCGGTCATCTTTACTGTTGTTTTTCTCAGCGAGAGGAAAAATGCCGTGCTCCCCCCTCCTCCTCCTCCTCCCCCTCCCCCCCCCAACACACTCTCTCACACTCTGGAGGAGCGCGTCACCGAGCTGAGGGACCGAGTGGGTCATTAGCAAGAAGGATGTGATATTCTGAAAAGAGACTGTGAGACTCCCGGCACGTCTATTTATAGAGCGCATATCTCTATGGCAGTCACTGTGGCGTTGCTTAATTGCAGCCACGGCCCCAGACGCCAATTAAGAATGAAAAAGAGGGCTTTTAAGGTGGGGGCTTGCTCCTCCCTTCTGCTCAGGTCCTTCCGTCCGTCCTGCTCGGAGGGAGAGCGAGTCCGCACGGCGTGTAGTCCCGCATCAGGCTGGCTGGGGCGCGAGAAGGACAGCATGCAGGGAGCAGCCAGCGCTTCGGCCGGGCTATTTTTACCTGCCCCCCCTCCGGAAGACCAGATCTAGACCTCTTGTCGCGCTTGTCTGCCTTCACGTCCGCGGCCATGGGATGCCCGCCCGCCAGCGCGCTGATTTGCTGTGAGTCTTAGAGCTGCTTAAAAGGTAAGGGACGCGTACGTGCCGGGGATGAACCCGTTCAGGATGCGCATATTTTGGGCTAAAAAAAATCTGGGGCTGCGCTCTCCCGCGGCCCCCCGCCCCCCCCCTCTGGCTAGCTTTCCAGCGGAGCTGCTCCTCACAGCCCTGAGCCGACGACTCGAAAGAGGGCAGGGATGGAGGGATGACGCATTTTTCTGACCGTCGTTCACTTCTTCCTGCCCTCCCGATTCTTCCTCCCGTCGTCCCCTCAGCATCCACCTGCCAGCCCCCCCCCCGCCCCCCGCCCCCCCCCCGCTTTAGCATCCAGTCATTCAGCAGATTACCAGTCTGCAGTCTGCCAGCAGCCTGTCTGTCCTCAAGGCTGTGATACAGGAGGGGGGGGAGGGGGGGAAGCTCTCAGAAGTCCCTTCGGTGATTGTCAGCTGTCAGTCAAAGATGTCCAACCCGTCAGTGTTTTGAGCGTGTCCGTGTGAGAGTAATTGTAGTGCACCGGGGGAACCGGACGGCCCGCTGGGTTAAGCGTTGCTTCAGTCGTATCGTGCCGACCTGTCAGTGCAGACTGGTGGAGCCATGGCAGAGGAAAACATAGCTCAGCCCGAGAACACCGAGTCAGGCTGAACCCGGCAGGAAGTACGTCTGACAGACGACGAGTCCGGGTTTAGCTTTTGGAGCAGAATAGGACAGCAGAGGCCGGACTGGAATGTTGCTGCCCAAACTGTAGTGTGTTCCTGTGTTTTCTGTGAGTTTTTATATATCCTGAACTGATGTCCATATCGAATGTGAGGGGGTTTTTGTGTAACCTTTAAAAAGAATGAAATGAGCGGTTCGAATCCCCGCGTTACTTCCGGCTTGCTCGGGGAGCCGGATGTGGGTGTGTGCCCTGGTCGCTGCACTAGCGCCTCCTCTGGTCGGTCGGGGCGCCTGTTCGGGGAGGAGGGGGAATAGCGTGATCCTCCCACGCGCTACGTCCCCCTGGCGAAACTCCTCACTGTCAGGTGAAAAGAAGCGGCTGGAGACTCCACATGTATGGGAGGAGGCATGTGGTAGTCTGCAGCCCTCCCCGGATCGGCAGAGGGGGTGGAGCAGAGACCGGGGCGGCTCGGAAGAGTGGGGTAATTGGTCGGGTACAATTGGGGAGAAAAGGGGGGGGATAACAAAAAGAAATGAAATGAGTGAGACAGGGTCAAAGAGGGCAAATAACTTCTGGTCGTTAGAAATAATAGTGGTGCTTCTATATGGTCTGTAGTCTAAATGGGGCTGTTTGAAAAGCATTGGGCTCCCTCCTCAGACTGAATGACGTCTCTGCAAAAACGACCCCATAGGTCGTTGTACAAGCATCTTATTACCACCTATAGTTCCGTTTTAAAGTTAAGCGACCTCTAGCGGTCGTGCTGCCAATAGCAATCTTAGTTACTATACTTGACGGCGAAACAGCACAAAATCGCACTGACTACATATTCTGTTGTTCTGAAATTGTTTTTCTCACTATTTACTGACTATTTACCTTTATTAGCCTGTCTATGAGGCATTGTAAAAAGGATGTCAACAAGTAGATTAAAAACCCGCAATGCACAGAGGCGAAAAGTGTCTGTGGCATATCTCCTGCCACCGGTAGGGGCGCTAATTTAGGAAACGCTCCTGTGGGTCGAATGAGTCAGGCTTGGATATCCAAACCTATTATCAGGTACAGCGTTGTATATATATATATATATATATATATATATACAGAGAGAGAGGGGGGGAGGCCTTGCGATGGCCTGGTGGCCTGTCCAGGGTGTCCCCCTGCCTGCCACCCAATGACTGCTGGGATAGCCTCCAGCGTCCCCGTGACCCCGAGAGCAGGATGAGCAGTTTGAATAAAGGATGGATGGATGGACGGCCTCTGTGGTCGTATGGGTTGGAGGACTTGTTGCTTTTGTAAGTACTGCTACTGCTGGTCTGCGACGCTCAGGTCAGCTGTTCTGAACGGCTGCCAGCAGATGAGATCCAGGACAAGCTTCATATGGGAAGAGCCTGGTAACAGGACCGCAGTAACGTAGCAGAACGACACGGCACTTGATGGCATAGATGGCTGCTATAAATACAAGGTGTATGATAAAGGTCGCTAGGTTTACCGGCTAGGCCTGCTTACTAGTTTAGCGATGGTATTAAAGCTGCAGAGATGTGAAATGGCATAAAATTGGGCTTTTCTGAGGGCTCTCTTCAGCTTGGAGAGAGGAAAAGAAAAACCTTAACAATATAAGCTGAGGCGCTGCGGACCAGTTGAAGTCCTCGAGGGTGTATGACTAACTGTCTTATCCTCTTCCCTCCCTGTTTTTCCTGTTTCCCCTCATGCAGTTCCACCAGGTTAGAAGAGTGATGACCATCCTGTTCCTTACTATGGTTATTTCATACTTCAGTTGCATGAGAGCTGCGCCCCTGAGAGATGCCCCGGGCATGCGGAGCCACCGGACGGACGGCTACCTGGGCGCCGCCGTGACGGCCGCGCGGGGCCACGGGACTCCGCAAAGCGGGGGCGGGCCAGGCCAGCGCGGAGCACTGCCCTCGCTCACAGACACGTTCGAGCAAGTGATAGAGGAGCTGCTGGAGGTGGAGGAAGAGGCGGCCCAGTTGGGACAGGGGCCCGACAGCAAGGGTCAGGGAGGCGGAGGCCCAGCGTCCTCGGCGGCCGCCGCGGGGTCGAAGGATGTCGATCTGTACGACTCACGGGTGATGATCAGCAACCAAGTGCCTTTGGAGCCGCCGTTGCTCTTTCTCCTGGAGGAATACAAAAACTATCTGGACGCCGCCAACATGTCCATGAGGGTGCGGCGACACTCCGACCCCTCGCGGCGTGGCGAGCTCAGCGTGTGTGACAGTATTAGTCAGTGGGTGACGGCCGTGGATAAAAAGACGGCAATAGACATGTCTGGGCAGACAGTTACCGTCATGGAGAAGGTCCCGGTCCCCAACGGCCAACTGAAGCAATACTTTTATGAGACCAAATGCAACCCCATGGGGTACACAAAGGAGGGTTGTCGAGGAATAGACAAGCGGCATTATAATTCCCAATGCAGGACAACCCAGTCCTATGTGCGCGCGCTCACCATGGATAGCAAAAAGAAGATCGGCTGGCGGTTTATACGGATAGACACTTCATGTGTATGCACACTGACCATTAAAAGAGGGAGATAGTGTATAAAATGTATAGATTTTATTGAAGAGTTTAAAAAAAAAGAGAATAAAGAGATACTATCTATTTGTATATATACATAACAGGGTAAATTATTCCGTCAGATGAAAATTTTATGGACTGCATGTAAAAAAAAAAAAAAGATGAAGTTTATACAGTAAAAGTGATACTACAGTCTATTTATTGAACATATTCATGACCTTGTAAACAATTAAAAAAAATCTGATCAGTCATTTGTGCCCAGTTTAAATTACTATATCACATTCCTCGAGACATTGTGATCTGTTTACGTTGCCAAGAATTAGGAAAAAGGGGAAGGGACGAGCAGGCGAGGAAGGCGAGAGGACACTTCCATCTTTAAAAGCTTGCATGCTGCTTCAATTGTGAATCGAGAAATTCTCCGCTTACAAAAGAAAAGAGAAAAAAAGAAAAGAAAAGAAAAGGATATGATACCGACCAAAACATTCCGTTTACATGCTCAGCAGGAAAAAAAAAAAGGAAAGAAAAAAAAACAACAACGGTTTTCCTCTCAAGTAATTTATCTGTTTACTGTTCTAAACTTCTCAAGGTAATGTTGGAATTACTATGTCAAGGTGCTGTTGTCAAAGCTTTGCTGTTTATTTTTTTATCCCCACCAGAGGACAAGATATACAAGAGTACATATATATATATATATACTATATATATATATATAATTTATTCATTGACATGTTTCTGGGTTAATATTATTCATTTTGTATGTTGTGAAGTTGTTTGCAATATTAAACTGAAATATTTGAAGAAATAAAAATGACTATAGGCAACTGAAAGACAAAAAACAATGTCGATAAAGTTTGAACAATCTATTTCTAGGCAGCATAAACTTTAGACAGACACATTAGATAGCTAGCTAGCTAGCTAGCTAGCTAGACTGCTGGGTGGATAGACAGATTTTGGTGGAAGGCTGTATCATTAGTAAAGGAGCAGTAATCCTCCTGCCTGCAGAGATGAATGTATCCCCGTCATCAACACAGCGGGCGTAGCGATATTGACCGGATGTGATGAGTTGGGAACAGCAGCGCAGTTAATTAAGGAGGCATGTCTGAATGTTCCCGGAGCAAATAGTTTGAAGTTGGTCGAGGGTGGAGGAGGAAGGGGAAATGCTTGGTTTCCCACCAGGTTCCTGCATCCCTCCATCTGCTGCTTGCACCACACCAGTCCTCTCTCCATCGTAGTGTGAAACACAAGCACCGCCTGTAAGACTATCAACCCGTAACTCAACTCCTGGCTGAAAACACTTCATAAATATATAAAGTACATAAATTACAACCGAGAGACGCTCAATGGGGTCCGTGAACACATGCGAGTGGGGGCGTTGGTCGGTCCATTACAACCCCAACAGGATGTACACATCTTAACAATAACGGTGTCTCACCCAGTCGCACACGATGGCCTAAAAAGCCAATAAATTCAAAGTAGTACACTGCTTGACATGATCTACATTTACTATGCATACATCGCTTTCTATTGTTGGCGATATGGCTTCACAATTTAGTGGAAAAGCTGAATATTGTCCCAACTGAATGACGGTGGAACTTTCATGTCAACACAGTCCAGCAGACAACAACCCAACCTGTAATGGCCTACCCCTCTCACCTCAAACCCATAACTGAAAGTCGAAGGCTCGCAAGGGAACTTGTCAAAAAACACAAAAAAAAATTCACCTTGACATCACGAAAAGCTGCAAAATGCAGATATTCAGAACTTGACGTTTATCTTCCACGTCTCGGACCGAGGTCATTTCTGAAGATAACCAGTTATGTGCTATCGACGCAGAAACAGGACAGCCGAGACGATAACGTATCAACACAAGATTTAGTCTTTCAACTGCTTCAATGGCCGCGGCCACATACGAGACAACATTTTTTTTTGCCTCACAAGGTAAGTGTCTGTGAGGGAGGCTGAGGAGGAAGAAGAAGGGAGCAGACATTTGGAGAGGAAGCCGTGTGCCCCAGCGCAGCAGAGACGCCTCGCTCCATTTTCCCGAGAAGCTCCAGAGAAGGAGCTCGACGAAGCCCCTGTCACCCACTTGAATGACTGAAGGATGGAGTTTCTACACCACCTCTGAGAAAGATGATAGTCTCTAGTCTATCTCAAATGGCCGATGCCATTACTCTCTGAAAACTGATACTAAGCGCGGGCTAGTAACGAAGGCCGGAGAAGACCAGGTACATTTTAAGTCTCCGATGTGCTTACATGTAAGAACAGCTGTTGATCCCGTACTGCTTATTGGGGAAAGCCCTCCTTAAAACATAACTCACACATTTCATTCCAGTGATTATCAGTCAGGACAATATCTGTGAGAACATATTAACACAGTGGGGACTGAAACCTGCTGTCCTGTTTCGAAGAGACATTCAAAGGAGCTGCTCCAGTCACGGTGAAGTGAGCTGTGAGGTTTTAAAAGCGGAAGCATTCAAAAATCACAGTATAAACCAATAAACCACGTTTACCTTTATCGATGATCATTTATCACCTTGAACGAGTCATTTAATATTCAGACCCATGCAAAACATTGAATCTTTAATGATAAGAAGCACCCGTCTCGTGGATAATTGATTTTAAGATTAAATTGAGCCGCCGGTGCTGTCTCGTTGGATTGTATATCTGCTAAGGTGTTATTAGCTTTTGAGACACATGGCTACCCAAGGACACATTAGATATAGCAACTTGCTACAGAAGCTGCAGCTTAGTTGAACGCCGGACAGCGCTGCAGTTATTTTACTGCCCATCAATGCAAACTGGACCTGTGGCTCGCCTCCAGACATGCCAACACCATGACGGGGGGTGGGGGGGGACATAGACTGATTTGAAGCCACAATACGTAACTTTGGAACAATGAGCAAAAGTGATCTAGATTTTGAAGGAACGCGACCAAAAACATCCACCCTGTCTTTCTGCATCCTCCTTCCCTCCATCCAAACCAGCTTTACTCATGCACGAGTCTGCCCATCATAACTGCTGAAACTCTTATTGTTATACTCTGCACATACTAGAAAACCAGATAATCCCTTAAATACACCAAGACTGTTCTTGTGCGGCACTGTTGTACTGATAGCTGGAGTATATCTATTAAGATGTGGCCACCTCTGTCCAAGAGCCGTTATAATGCCACGAAGACAGTATGACGTATTACCGTTTATAGTCTATTAGTGTAAAAATGATGCTTTAAGTTACTCCAGCTGGGCCTCGTTCAGGACTTGGTGCCTAGATATTCGGGGTTTGCCCAGGATCCACGTCCGGACTTGGTGCCTAGATATTCGAGGTTTGCCCAGGATCCGCGTCCGTCAGAACGCACGCGCGCCTCAGATCATTCCATGAATGAGGAGGAGCGCCGTTCACGGGAAGCGCTTCTCCTTCTTCCGGCTCATAAATGACAGGCGGAGCAGGTCGCCGTTTCCGTTTTCATTCAAGGGAGAGTCGGTGTGCAAATTGGACTGGCAGCGGGGAGCTCCGCCCCCTTCCCTGACGCCGCAATCCCGCTACATTCACGTCGAATCCGGTAAACGGCAGACGGCCAACCGGAAGTCACGATTGTGGCTGAGCGCAGGTTGCTGCCGTCCGAAGTGGAAATATTTTAACTTTTTGCCTTTTTTTTTTTGGTGGGGTCTTTTTATCTTATTATTTTTATTTTTTTCCTCATTTTTGTAGTGTTTTGTGAAACACTAAAAAAAATAAAAAACGTGATAGCTCAATCTGAGTTGTAATATTTGCTAATTTGTCGCTGTTACGGCCAAATTTTGTTTGAATAATAAAGGTATTTAAAAAAAAGTTTTAAAAAAGTTTTTTTCGCCGTCCTTGGCGACGGAATTTACCACCGGATGTTACGTAGCACGTCACGGAACGGAAAACACGGCGGATTTGGACCATAAGATTTTACGGGTACGCGAGTTGACGGAATTGCTGTACATAATTAAATAAAACCCAACACAAAATACGTGTGTACAGTTTAGGTTGTTTTTTTTTTCCTTCCTGCAAACGATACGTCACCATAGCAACGCATGGAGTTTGTGTTTTATTTTATTTTATTTTTTCTACCGTCCTGTTTGTGATCGTCCCCTTGCCGTTTGGCCAAGTGCCGTTCATCGTCTCCCGGATACCAGCCTCCCCCTCTCTGATTGGTCAGAAGGGTGAGGCTGCTGTGACGCGTCAGGGGGGGGCGTGACTGCGGCGCCGCTGCAGCGGCCTATCAAACTCGCAGCTGACTGTGCGTCAGTGTGTCCACGTTGACGTGCCAATCTCAAAGACTCCGGTTACGGTCCGTTCTGGCAGACACTTCCCAGGAAGCCTTTCGAAGCCACCAACAACAGGGGAGAGCAGACCGCTTGTACCCCTTCTGGTGGACCAGCCACTGCTGGGTGATGTAAAGCGCATCACTGCCGTTGCAGCATTTGGGATTTTTGACAGGAATGTTGCCACAAGCACGTCTGTGTTTCTCTGTATTACTGCGAATGCCAAGGCTTATCCTCAGTGCCAGGCTGAAAGATCACTGTGTCACCTCGTTTGTCACAATTCATTCCCAGAAGCCTTTGCAATCAGGTCCAGATGTATGACACCCCCCCTGTCTTTAGAACCTTGATTCTGGTGGGAGAAAACTCAGGAAGAGCGTCAGAAGAAGGATCCCTCTTCCGGGATGGATAGTCATGCAACATGTAATTGTGGTTGTAAACACGTGCCAGGTGGGCAGGGAAGCCAAGCGGTGACAGATTTACAATAACCACTCAATTGGGGCACAAAATGGGTAGCTTAAATTTGAGGAAAAAAAATCCAAAATATATCTAAAGATTTCACAAGTTAAAGTAAAATAAAGTAAACGTGCGCTATATTGCAGGCAAATCCACCTCCCCACCCCCCTCAAATCCGACCCTTAGGACTGACTGCCCACGTGTTATTTGCAAGTGAACAGGTTGGATTTGTGTGTTCAGGCATCTTTAAGCTATCTGCATTGGTTGCTGTGGTAACGACGTAGGTGTGCATATGTATGATAACCAGAACCGAAGCAGCGTTACACAGGCAATGGCGAGTGGAGGTTTTCCCTCTCACTCTTCACATCATAATAGCGTCTGTTCATGGTGCAGAACTCCTCCCTCATACCAGACAGCATCAGCAAGGTTGATATAATGCAGCCATTTCGTTTGTTGTTGGGTTTTTTTACCACCCTCTGGATGTGATGCCAACGTTATGTGTCAAGTCAAGTCAAGTCAAGTCAGTATTACGTGTGTAACCGATTATTTTCTTGCCCGGTGCGGGATTCGATACGGGGTGTACTGCACCACAAGGGCGACATCACTAACCGCTCGGCTAAAGGGTCAGACTCGTTAGCTAGGGGCTAACATGTCTTATTAGTAGGTTACATGTGTATAGCCCAAAATTACAAATTAGCCTCACGGGGCTCCTCTACAGCGACACAACATCCGATCCTTAGACCCTCGCATCGGATGTGTGGCACTGCAAGTTATGTAAAGCAGTGGTTCTCAACCTTTTTGGGGTCCTGGACCCCCTGCGTATTTTTGATCTACCCTGAGGACCCCTCCACCTGATCTTGGGGGAGGGGGGTTGCAATTTGATAGAAACAGTAGAAACTGCATTTTAAATTGCATTATAGCATTTATTCACTCTTTGGGGCAAAAATAAGAGCTTTCAGTTGTAACTTAGATATAGTTAACAAAACAGAATTCTTATGCAGTAACTTTCAGATATATGTAACAAAACAGAATTCTTATGCAGTAACTTTCAGATATAGTTAACAAAACAGAATATGTATTCAGTAACTTTCAGATAGATGTAACGACAGAATTTTTATGCAGTAACTTTTAACAATGCAAACGGGAGCGAGATCTCTTATTAAAATACAATAAATTACACTTGTGAAACAGATGTAATTAGAGAAAAAAGTCCTGTTACCCTTTATAGTTTAGGTAGATAAAGGTCTCAGTCACATTTGAGTAAAACCATCCTATTTCTATAAATGTCATAGGATCTTTTTTTTAAAGATATTTTATTTTCACGGACCCCTTGCAATTACACCACGGACCACTAGGGGTCCGCGGACCCCCGGTTGAGAAACACTGGGACCGTTTAGAAGCCAGTGTGAGAGGCTGGGCTCAGACACATATCTACACGTTCGGTTTGAATTGCGTTTCAAACCAGCGTTGGGTGTGGTTTACAACAACTGCTTTCCCTTTTTTGTTTAGTTTTTTGCTGTGCCCAGTTTCTAAAAGCAACCTGATACCAATATGGACGTGTCAAAAATCCGACATGAGTCGCTGGTCCGAACCCGGCCTGCGTGCCCGGGGCAGAAGGCCGTCGCCCTTCACGTTAAACCCCCTTCCGGAAACGCGTAACCGGATGTTGATCAGTTTTACGCGTTGCGCCCGAACGTACCGTGACACTTAGCGGCTAGCTAACTCGGCTAATCTGATCTGTCGTCTCGGGGCGTCCAGCTGAGAGTCCTAACGTCACTCCGAGGGGGTTTGAGACCAACCGACGTCGGATTTATTCTCCTCTGAAGAATGGCGTCGCTCGGGGAACCCGTACGACTGGAAAGAGGTACGGCGACGTTGTTAGTTAGCTCCCCACCGCCGAGGCTAGCTTACGCGTCTATTGTGATCGTTAGCAGGCTAGCTTAGCTGTTAGCTTGCAGCCGTTCTGAGCCCATTATAACCTGCTCCGTTGCAAGGGTGGACGAAGGGATATTTACTCGCAAACCGCTTTTATATCTCGTTGCTTTTTTTTGATAACCTTGAAGTGTCTCTCTGAAAATGTTTCCCCCAAGAATTTTGGTTCAGCCTTTAGCTAACGTTCAACACAATGCTAGCGTCCGTGGACAGCTAACGCTAGATGGCTAGCGTTAGGTAACTAGATGGACAAACGGACAGATGTACAGACAGGTAGAGAGACAGATAAACGTATAGAAAGCCATAATGCAGCGTTATTTTCATGCATCACCTCAGGACTTACACTGCAAGGGCACTAAACATGGAGGCTAACAAGACAAAACAATAGACATGTTTATCAGTCTTGTAAGACTAAACAACGACAGATACCGCTGCCATTGATGCAAAGCCCCACTCCTACATGTCTGTGCATGTTCTCATTCATCCAGGTCATGGTTGTCCGAAGGAGTTGAATCAAGTGCAACTGGACTCGGTATATATCCGTGAGGACGTTTCGCCTCTCATCCAAGAGGCTTCCTCAGTTCGGGCCTTTCTGACTAGACCAAGCTAGTCTGACTGGCTGGTGATGAGACTCAGAATGTATCCTCTAGGAGTCGTTGTCAGAGCTATAGATATGCGTGGCTCTTTGTGATCCGATGTTTACCAACGCTCGTCGGTAACAGAGCCATAGATATGAGTGGTACAGGTAGCAGGTACACAAAAGAGCCACGCATATCAATAGCTCTGGCAACGACTCCTAGAGGATAAATTCTGAGTCTCATCACCAGCCAGTCAGACTAGCTTGGTCTAGTCAGAAAGGCACGAACTGAGGAAGCCTCTTGGATGAGAGGCGAAACGTCTTCACGGATATATACCAAGTCCAGTTGCACTTGATTCAACTCCTTTGGAACGCCACTCCTACATGCCCCCTGGTCCTGTGCATGTAGTCAGCGCCCCCTTGTGGAGACTCTTCAGTCTAGTCAAACTGACTGAGAGAGGGTGCGAGTCAGGTACTAGCCAGGTCTGTGATGTATTTCATATCTAAACAAAACCCTAAAAAAACTAACTAGGGATGCACGATGATATCGGCATGTCATCGGTATCGGCAGATGAAGGGTTTAAAACGAAACATAGGCATCGGCCCACGGGCCAATAAGATGACGCTTTAGGGGCCGTGCCCATGTTGCGTCTTTTGTGCACACAAATTTCTTATTTTCAATGGGGACTCGTGACAAGAATTAACCAATCAGCTCAAGGGAACTTGCTTCACCCTCTCCGTCCAAGGACAGCTAGCAGTAAAGCTGCTGTGAGGGATTTGCGGTGCTGGAGAGCAGCCAGAGATCAGCAGTGCGGCTGCGTGCAGCTTCCGTGCTCAGCGTAGCAGCGTCAGTTCAGTCCACCACAGGAGAGACTTGATGGTCTCTGTAATTAGGTGCAAAGAATAGTGTGCATATGTCAGTATCGACTATTGGCCAAGATGAGTTGGAAAATATTGGCATATCTGCAAAAATCCAATATCGTGCATCCCAAAAACACAACATTAAAACAGTGGGGGTTAGTTAACAGGCACTTGGGTCTGTGGTAGCGTGACGTAATGAACAGTGCAAAAGAGCCACCAGGTAACATTAGTGAATGTAAGTCAATATAAAGCTGTGTTAGCTCATTGCTCAACTGGTATGATTTGGGCAAACCTCGAGATCTCTACATGAACTTTGTGCCACCAACTTGTATTGAATGTCGGGGTTCCAGAAATAAAAATTCCCTTCATCGTCACCTGTAGGGAATATGATTGTAAGCCAAAATGTGTTGCTCAAGGTAAAGCTATGAGATGGGTGAAATAATGTTATATGTCCCGTAGAAGTAATACGTCCATCTGAAATCAGTTTCATTTTTACGAGATCTTTTTATTCCAAAATTTGTGGTGAAGTCCCACACTAACCATGATGCTAAATCTAGTTCCACAAATCATAGACATTGCCGTTACCATGGAGATGTAAGCTACTCCAGTGTTAACGTGGCTGGAAGCCAGGATGTAGGGAAGTAACACTGTATGGATGTTACTAACTTTACGTTGTTACACGTCGGCTATCGTCCTGCTCCACCATATTTTCTCTTTTAAACATTATGTGCTTTCTTGGGGATTAGGAGATTTCAAATCACAAAACACTATAATATATAACTACGAGAAAGCATTAAATAAAATGTAAACAGTTGCAAAGGTTGGGTGAAACCAGTTGAAAGTGAAGGGAAAGTGATTCGATGACACTGTTCATAGTGCTTTTTGGAATGAATCGCTTATTCCCTCTTAAAAGTCGTTAAGTACAAGGTGTACGGGTAGCGTAGCGGTCTATTCCGTTGCCTACCAACACGGGGCTCGCCGGTTCGAATCCTTGTGTTACCTCCGGCTTGGTCGGGCGTCCCTACAGACACAATTGGCCGTGTCTGTGGGTGGGAAGCCGGAGGTGGGTGTGTTTCCTGGTCACTGCACTAGCGCCTTCTCTGGTCTGTCAGGGCACCTGTTCAGGGGGAGAGTGAACTGGGAGAATAGTGTGAGCCTCTCACGCTATTCTCACCAGGAGGTCCCCCTGGCGAAACTCCTCACTGTCAGGTGAAAAGAAGCAGCTGGTGACTCCACATGTATTGGAGGAGGCATGTGGTAGTCTGCAGCCCTCCCCAGATCAGCAGAGGGGGTGGAGCCGGCTCGGAAGTGTGGGGTAACTGGCCAAGTACAATTGCAGAGAAAAATGGGGGGGGGGATCCCCCCCAAAAATGAATAGGACATAAACATCCGGAACCTGATTTAATGACATTTCAGCTCTACTGAAGTAAGAATGGAAGGCTGATTATCTGATTCTGTTTATTTTTATAACCTGGGTTTTATTTTCATAGTTCTTGCCGTTATGCTAATCAGTTATGATACCATTTTACTCACTGGCTTCATTCTGAAGATTTAAGGTATGGCACCACCGCTGGAATCAGCTTTTATATCCGTGTCTTTTTGGGCAATGGAACACAGATATCATATTTGTTTGAACAAGTCAATACCCATACTCCTAACTGGGCATTAGCAATCGAACCAGATACTGTGCCACAGATCGTCCAAATCTGGGGCAGCGCATAATTTGCATATCGAAGGTAGGCCTCACCTTCACTTGCTTATTAAATTCTGATAAAACTGTTAAAAGAAAGTTGGCTCTACAGCAGCTTTAAGTAATCGATCAGTGAATAGTCCGTCTGCCAATGCAAATTTAACTTAACACGTGAGCTCATTACCGGACTATCAAATACACCGTGTGAGTAAGAAAAATTGGGGGCTTATCAGATGTACCAAAAACTTGAAATACTTGAAAAGCTCAAAAGTTCTCATGAATGATTCATCCTAACTCGATTCTTATTCAACAAAAAGACCTTAAATGCCCGCGAGTTAATGTGAAACAGCTTACTTTGCACCAGTGACATTGTCACATAAGCACTGACCAATACATCCCTGGCCTGATGATCTTACTCCCAGTGAGCTTAGCACATGTGGAACTCCTTAAGATTTTGTTGCCTTCAGCTTGGCCAGTTCGGCAAAGCCCCCCTCCCATAAAACCATCAATATGCTGCTCCTAACTCACAAGTTACGAACACAATCTAGGATGAAGCAAACGGGGTAACATGGAAATACGTATGCCTTTGGCTGCTATGGTGCAGATGGGAAAGACTATGCGCTGGATCAGTTTTCTTCGTAAAGGCCTACCAGACATCAACCATTAAACTGCGCAAAAATTAAGGGTTTCCCGAATTGGTTATTTGTGGATTAGTTATCTCATATACGAATAATATAAAGTGTATAGATTTTGCACATGCATCCTCAGAATTGCAGCTTTAAAGCTACACTATAGTGGGTTATTTGTGAAAATTGTCCCTCTTACAGCTATGAGTAATTCAAATGGCCAGTCAAGCCTTTGCATTTAACCCTGGGTCCGTTTTCAGTAGCGCTAAATTTCATCTAAGCTCCCCTGATTGGATGAGGTTTTCTGGCATGTTTTCAGCCTTTACATGGTTTTTAACCTATATTATTTCAGCAAATTCACTAAATTGATCTGGGGTTTAGTCAGTCTAATGACTCGGTATGAAGTCATAATCATTAACCCATTGTCCTATGACTATTAAGATGGTGGTCTATGTTTATTGGTTGAAAGATATTTCCCGTGCCATCGAACTGCTTGACAAGCTGCAAAGGACAGGGGAAGTGCCCCCCCAGAAGCTGCAGGCACTGCAAAGGGTTCTACAGAGCGAGTTCTGCAACGCTGTTAGAGAGGTGAGTCACTTCACTCTTACAGCACTCAAGACTCAGAGGGATGTGGCTAAATTTTGTCCTTGATTTTGATAGCTCACTGTTGTAAAAGTGGAATTTCCTTTGAAAGAATCATTTATTCATTGTGAAGAAATGTGGCGGGGTGTATGTTACGCAGATGAATGTCAGGGGTGACAACATATTTACCAGCATTTTTTCTTGAATCCGCTCAATTTGTCTTCAGGTATATGAGCATGTGTATGAAACGGTGGACATCAACAGCAGTCCTGAGGTCAGGGCCAATGCCACAGCCAAGGTACAGCCAAATTAAAAATGAACTAAAGCCTAGGCCAGGGGCGGCTATCCATTTGCTATGGAGAGCCATGAGGATTCAGGTTTTCATTCGATCCGGACTCCACACCGGGTGATTTCACTGATACATTCTTCCTCTTTGGTTGAAGGGTTGCTAATCAGTGAAATCACCTGGTGTGGAGTTGGGTTGGAAGGAAAACCTGCATACACATGGCTCTCCATGGCACATGGTTCGCCACCGCTGGCCTGGGCACTTGACTTCCGTGGAGTGATGATATCTCCTACTTTTTCTCACCTGACATGAGACAATTTCTGTGGCACATGTGCCAATATTGTAGTTTGGATTTTCACTGCAAATTTGTGTTTTTATGAAGGAGAGCAATGATGGGGCATTGTGTAGTAATGACAATTGTTCATTTGTAGGCTACCGTGGCAGCCTTCGCGGCGAGTGAGGGACATTCACATCCACGTGTGGTGGAACTACCCAAAACAGAGGAAGGCCTGGGTTTCAACATAATGGGTGGAAAGGAACAAAACTCCCCCATTTACATCTCCCGGATTATTCCAGGAGGCATTGCTGACCGCCATGGTGGCCTCAAGAGAGGCGATCAACTTCTCTCTGTTAATGGGGTGGTGAGTTCAGTTCACATAGTGTTACTTGTGAGGTAGTTCTCAAACTCTTTGGACAACATTTCTGTTTTGAAACAATGTGTCAAAGCAAACACCAAAATCATGTAGTTGTGTTTATGTGACGGGATTTTACACAATGTGTCAAAACCCAGGTTTAAATGTGTATATATATTTGGCATACTGTTTATTACTATCATGACCAGACTATACTTGTACAGCTTGAGTTTTTTTTTCTTTTCTACTGAATCATCTTTTGTTTTTACCCCATTTTTGGTTGAGAGAGCAGCCAAGATATATTTTCATCTGGCAACATCCTCCAGCACTTCCTGGGGCCTCCTGGGACATATAAATCCTGCAGTGTGTCCTCGGTCTGTCAGGGCTTTCTTTGAAGTTTTACCGTGCCTGGTATACGTCCAAAAGGGAGGTGTCCAGGGGACATCTTCGCCACCTTCCTAATGCACGTCAGATGGCTCTTTTTACTCCTTGAAGTCACTGCTCCATTTTGAAGTCTTCATGAATTGCTTTGCTTTTCACCCGATCAACTTAGGATGAGCCCTGCAACCCTGCTGTGGAATCTGGTTTCTGCTGCTTAACATCCACAATTGAATTCTTTTTGGTCACACCTCATAACCCGTGACCATAGGTGAGGATTGGAACAAAGATTGGTGGCTAAATCAAGAGCTTCACTTTATAGCTCTGCTCTTTATCATAACACCTCGATACAATACCTGCATCGCTGCTCCAGTTGTTATTCTTACAATCCTTCTTACCCTCACTTATGAATAAGGCCCCATGATACCTACACTCCTCTGCCTGGAAGAATTACCCACTCCCCTCCTAAAATGGACAGGTCTGTTTTTACCGGGGGGGGGGGGGCTATATAGTCTCAGGTTTGGACATGCCAATCCTCATCCCAGCTGTGATACATGCCAGCAAACCACTCTAGTCCACACTGAACATTGTCCTCTGAAATAGCCCACAGAAAAACACCTACAAACAAAGGTTACCCCAATGTTATAAAGCCAGTTGCTGTCCAAACCTCGGCACCTTGTTCTCTTGTTGATAAAAATCGCAAAAGGAAGAGGGGTTGAGTCCAGTGCCTACTTTGAACACACTTGACTTGTTACAGAAAATATGGACACAGCTCTCGCAATGACCATATACTGTCCAAATGGCGCGTGTACGTCATGCTCCTGCTGTGCCACCCACAGAACACACTCGACAGCACGGTCCAAATGCTTTCTCCAGATCCACTGAATACATGTAGACTAGATGAGAGAATTCTCATGGGTGTAAAGTTTGTCCACGGTTCTCTAGCTGTGGTTTTATCTCCACTGCCCTTCCTGTATTTGAGGCTTCTCAGACAGTCAGGATCTTCTTTCAAGCGGTGCGGTGTAAACGGTTCCTGGGAGGTTGAAGAATGTGAACCCTCGACAGCTGCATCACACTTACCAGTCCTCCTTTTTAAAAAAAATATAATGGAGACAACCACTTATATCTGCCTGTCCAAAGTAACAACCGCCAAAACGCAAGATCAACGCACATACAAGAGACTTGTCAGCGAGGACGGACCGACCATGTCCAGAGCTTCCAGTATCTGGAGCCCATCATTCCACGGTGTCTTGCCACTTCAGAGCTTCTGAACCATGTCAGTGAGCCCCCCACACTTTCCAGGTGGTGAGCCAACAAGGCAGACACCCCCGTGTCACTTTTTTGGGCTGAGCTATCTGGCCCCCAGGTTTAGCAAAGAGTGGATAGCAGAGGTTTAATACCTCCGACTACCATTGGTACTGCTGGCCAGGAGATTGCCATTGTGTTTTTTCTTTCTTTTCTTTAAAGGTGACTCGAAATGAAAAATGTTATTTTATTTGAGCTTGATTTGCATCTGTTCCACACTGTTCTAGAAATACATGAGGGGGAAAAAATCATTTTATTTTTGTATTTAAGAATGTTTTTCTCTTCTTGACAAATACTATAATTTTTTTTTTTTAAGTTACATCATCCTGCACTTGCGGGGGTGTATGCTGATAAAAATGTCGTCCGTTACGGGAGCAAGACTGAGAGAAGATGAGTGATCTTCTACCACCAAGCTGTAACCAGCTGATAGCATATCGATGTCCGTATTCTTCTGAAAATGTCCGGCCATTATTGGCTGCTAATCAAATCAAACTCCCTCCCCTCACCGAATCCCACCCAACTGTTCCGTTTCGTGCGGATACGCATCACGTTGCGGTGCTCTAAATGCCATTTCATGGTTTCATGGGACCTTTTCAAATTAGAATAAACAGGAAATAGCTTTGCCCGCACATTGGAAAAGTTCCTTTCACGCTCATGGCAATGGGTAGAAACCAACACCCTGTTTACTGGGAGTTATCCAGTGAAGGGTAATGTCATCTTTGGAAAATGTTCAGAAAGTGTGTTGTGTGTGTGTGTGTGTGTGTGTGTGTACCAGGGCAGGGGTAAAAGGGCAGGACTAGCAGGATACACAAGAAATGAGAAGTGGTTGTCTGGGACCTACCTCGAACTCTGGTGTACTTTGAGTTATAAAATGTGGTATGTTGCATTGGGGAGAACTAGCATTTCTCGTCTCTCTCTTTCTCTTGACAGAGTGTGGAAGGGGAGCACCACGAGAAAGCAGTGGAACTCCTCAAGGCAGCTCAGGGCACGGTCAAGTTGGTAGTAAGGTACACCCCGAAAGTCCTAGAGGAGATGGAGTCACGCTTTGAGAAAATGAGGTCGGCAAAGCGCCGGCAACAGAACAACTATCCCCAGTAACGTGGTCTCAGAAGGGATGTCCCCCGTCTACCCTGCTCTGGCCGTTTGTCCCTGTCCCCCCTGTTTACCGTCCTCCAGATGTAACAGTACCAAACCAGGTTTAGTTTGTCACCATTATGTTTCTACTATTTTCCCATAGAATTTTATAATCCACTGTTGTTTTTGTACAGAACACTAAAAACTCAAGGACAACCTAAAACTGATGGCGATTCTTAACATAGGTGAACACTCTCACTTTGTGCATTATTTTGGAATTGACATTCTGAATGAAATTTTGTTAAGTTCTGAGACCAATCACTAAAGTCCTGTGACGGAGCAGGTGGTGTTTTAATTCTTTAGCATAGCCACTACAAAGAGCCTCAGGACACAAAAAATATACCTTGTTTACTGTGCTCATGGTTCCTGTTTGTTTGCTGTAATATTTAAGGTCAAGTAATGAAATGCTTGTGGTAGGATTTGATGCATGCTCGGCATCTGTTGTTCTCGAAAGTCGTTTTGACTGTAAAAAGATTGAAAAGCCATTCCAAGCCACTTTTCTGCAACACGCCCACCAGCATCCGGATTGCACATCAATCAGATTGAATGTTAATCGTCGCCGTGCCGGCTGCGTATGTCAAAAGAAATATCACGCGAATGTCACTTCAGATTGGCTCTAGCGGTTTGCCCAACCCAACTTCAGGGGGGCCCACCTGCTGAACACGCCAACCCCGCGGGAACGAGCAGCCTCTCGAATAATGTGGATTCTACACCACGTCGTTGAAAAGGTTGACATGGGCGTCCGGGTAGCGTAGCGGTCTATCCCGTTGCCTGCCAACGTGGGGATCACCGGTTCGAATCCCCGTGTTGCCTCCGGCTTGGTCGGGCGTCCCTACAGACACAATTGGCCGTGTCTGCGGGTAGGGAGCCGGGTGCGGGTATGTGTCCTGGTCGCTGCAGTAGCGCCTCCTCTGGTCGGTCAGGGCGCCTGTTTGGGTGAAACTCCTCACTGTCAGGTGAAAAGAAGCGGCTGTATCGGAGGAGCATGTGGTTGTCTGCAGCCCTCCCCGGATCGGCAGAGGAGGTGGAGCAGCGACCGGGACGACTCAGAGGAGCGGGGTAATTGGCCGGGTACAATTGGGGAGAAAAGGGGGGAGGGGAGAACGAATCAGAGGTTGACATGTGCTGTGGGGTTGGTATAGTTGTACCAGTCGTGTAATCTGGACTCATGACTTACGCCCAACAAGACCCTCCTGTTAACGTCTAGATTTTAAGATCACGATAAACTCGGTAACTCAGCATGACGAGGTAAAACACCCTCACCACTTCAGCTCGGGGGAATGTAATGTTTTTCTTTGCCAGACACTTACTGTCGTCTCAGTGGAAGCCGGTTGCAGCAGGTCCCCTCCAGCTGTGGTAGTACCGCTGTTCTCGCCGTTTCCACGTTTTCCATTTTAAGTGCCTAGTGAAGAAGAACGGCAACGTTCGAGACGTCATCCGAGCAGCCGAGCTCTCCGCACCGGCTAACGCTCGGCTCCGGCCGGGCCGTCTTTCTTTTCCCGTCACTGTTTGGGATGGCAGGTGCGAAACTGGAGCAAATCTGGCCACCGTGCACGCCGACTCCCGGCTGTCTGTACTGGTAAACTCAAAAAGCATGACTTTACACAATGTTGACTGGATTGTAAACCTGTTGTTTTTAAATGATTGCAAATGACCTTTTGTAATTCTAATATCACTTAGGTGCTCTGATATGTCTTTTAGGTTTAAAAGAAAAGTTTTGACTTTAGTAAAATATTTATTTTGTCCTAACTTTTGCATCCCAGACATTGTTTATTTTCTTCACGCGTGTACGTTGTCATTCGCGGCGATATCGGTTAACGGTGAAAAGAGGGAAGATGAGGATTTTGAGGTTCCGGTAACCTTCCCTGTGATGGTTTCGGTATCGGGACACCTTAACGAGGTCACGTGTTTCATTAATTCATCAGAGCAATAAGTTAGAACCTCTTCTAAACAGAAGGGTATTTTCAAGGCTCAGCGTTTTCGGTTTTTCTTTTTCGAAGCCGCCCGGCATGCCGAATTCCGCCACAAGAGGACACTGTTGCGTAACCTCGCACGAACAGGGACAACTTCTGGATCCGTGGAAACATAAAATCCGGGTGAAAAGCTGGGTGTTTTTCGGGGAAAATCGGTAAAAACTGAAAACGCTGAGCCTTGGGTATTTTACACAGAGTTTAACTGACAGGTTTACTGTCCTGAGGAGACCAGCAGATGTTTTCTGATTACATTTTATCATTCTCTGTTTAACTTGAGGTGGCACAGGGGTTCGCGCGGTCGCCTCACAGCGAGAAGGTCCTGGGTTCGATCCCCGGGGTAGTCCAACCTTGGGGGTCGTCCCGGGTCGTCCTCTGTGTGGAGTTCGCATGTTCTCCCCGTGTCTGTGTGGGTTTCCTCCGGGGCCTCCGGTTTCCTCCCGCAGTCCCAAGACATGTAGGCCAAGTGACTCGGCCATACTACTATATTGTCCCTAGGTGTGTGTGTGTGTGTGTGTGTGTGTGTGGGCCCTGTGTGAGGGCCTGGCGGCCTGTCCAGGGTGTCTCCCCGCCTGCCGCCCAGTGACTGCTGGGTGGGGTAGGCTCCAGCGAGCCGGAGAGCAGGATAAGCGGTTCAGATAATGGATGGATGGATGTTAACTTGAGTAAGAAGTGGTTTCTCAGGTTCGAGGCCGGCAGCAGCACAGTGTGTAATACACAGGTTGTGTATCACAGACACTATTCAGTACTGCCACACAGGCAGCGTTATAACGTTTAGTAGATTGTAACAGACCTAACAAATGTTGATACCCTCCTTCCATACAAAGGCTTCACGCCGCCGTCTACAAACATAATGTAGACGCGTCCTCAACATGTGTGAAACTCGCCCATTAGGCGACCACATCGCCATTCCTCTTATCGAGTCACAGGGCAAACAAACCGACGAAATAAGTCTGTCACCTTTTCACTAAATTATACCTCCAAACTACTTAGGAATGGGCGTCCGGTCGGCGTGGCGGTCTATTCCGTTGCCTACCAACACAGGAATCGCCGGTTCGAATCCCCGTGTTACCTCCGGCTTGGTCGGGCGTCCCTACAGAGACAATTGGCCGTGTCTGCGGGTGGGAAGCCGGATGTGGGTATGTGTCCTGGTCACTGCACTAGCGCCTCCTCTGGTCGGTCCCGGCGCCTGTTCGGGGGAGAGGGGGGAATAGCGTGATTCTCCCATGTGCTACATCCCCCTGGGGAAACTCCTCACTGCCAGGTGAAAAGAAGCGGCTGGCGACTCCACATGTATGGGAGGAGGCATGTGGTAGGTAGTCTGCAGCCCTCCCCACATCAGCAGAGGGGGTGGAGCAGCGACCAGGACGGCTCAGAAGAGTGGGCTAATCGGCAAAGTACAATTGGGGGGAGGGGCTATTTATGAATAATAAAAGTGGCTTATAAAAGGACATTTCCACTTTGGGGCTTAACAAGTCTCGGTCCGTTGTGTATCTGTAATGAAATACAAAACATCGTGACCAGAAATTCTGCAGGTCTGAAATGGGCTTCAGCTGACCCGAGCCGGGTTCTCCTTCCCTCTCAGGATCGATACGTCACTTAGCAGCACGCAGATGATGCTGAATTATTAAACCTGAGCAGAAGCGGCCGAGTCCTCAGCGGAAACGAGCGCGCCTGCCGGGGTTGTTGTTCAGGATATGATGCTCAGACTCGCTCAAAAAGTGTTCACGCTCAGGTACGTCCGGTTCAAAATCGTTTAAAAATACTGACTTCTAAAATTCCCCCCCCCAAAAAAACATAAGTTGATTTGCCCATTTTGGCAGCGGTTTGTTGACGTCTAGAAAAGTCGTATGCGTTACAGAGCAGTGTTTCTCAACCCGGTCCTCAAGGACCCCCTATCCTGCAGGTTTCCATTGCAACCCTGCATAGGCAGCCCTGCTTGTACTTACTCGACCAGTCATCTCATAGCACTTAATTATGCAAGGTGTGCAAACTCAGACATTCATTGCTGATTGGTTGAATAACTACAAACGGGTACCTAGTCAGGGTTGCAGAGAATCTGCAGGATAGGGGGTCCTCAAGGACTGGGTTGGGAAACACTGCGTTTCAGGAATCTTGAGCTTAACTATGTGAAGAGAAACACAATTCATCCAAAAGTAACACAAAAATCTTCTGTCCTTTTTTGTGTGTTTGTTTCGCCCTAGTTTTGTGATTACAAGCACACGTTGGGAGTCACATCCATCCGCAGCAGCTGAAGCGGTTCCTTTGTTTTTGATCAATGGTTTTGTTGCGGTGATGCACGATGAGCACACAGCCAGACTACTGAGGCGCGCGCTTCCGTTATTATCGCCATTTCTCATGGTGAGAAATTCAAAATGGCGGGAAGAAATACGTTGGTGGGGTATTTTATACAGACGCACAACACGGCAGGAATTCAACAGCACAAGTCAGAATGATGGGAGACGGAGGTCTAGTTTCTATGCAGGGTAATTTCATTATTTCCAAATGTGATAAATCATATTTGTAGCTGTTGCGTCGCTTGAACGTCTCTTCAGAGGCGGTCCGGCGAGTAGCGAGGCCGTCGACACGCGAGGAGCGGGAATTTCTGTGGTCGTTAAAATGCTGAGCAGTTGTGGCGCTCGTACGCAGAGTGTAGTGTCGTAGTCTTCATATTGCCCTGTTGAGAGGCTAACCCACCGATCCCTGACCTCTGACCTCCACTACTACTACTTCCGGCTGCTCCCGTTAGGGGTCGCCACGGCGGATCGTCCGTCTCCATCTCTTCCTGTCTTCTGTCACACCAGCCACCTGCATGTCCTCCCTCACCACATCCGTAAACCTCCTCTTTGGCCTTCCTCTTCTCCTCTTCCCTGGCAGCTCCATATTCAGCATCCTTCTCCCAGTATACCCAGCACCTCTCCTCCACACATGTCCAAACCGTCTCAGTCTTGCCTCTCTTGCTTTGTCTCCAACCCGTCCAGCCTGAGCGGTCCCTCTGATATACTCTGCAGAGGGGGTGGAGCAGCGACCTGGACAACTGGGAGGAGCGGGGTAACTGGCCGGATACAACTGGGGAGAAAAAGGAGGAAATTTTTTTATTTTTTTTTTAAAAAGCAAAAACAAAACTGACGTTTTACTTGACGTCTCACCGGCCTGCTCACCAGAATGTCACAGACCCTTCACTGCAGTAGAGTTTAGTGTCGCCCCCCCCCCCGCCCACTTTCTACTGTTCACTCTCGCGTATATTAACAAACGCTCGATGATACTTTTACAAGTTTTTCTTCGGGTGCTTTTTTCCCCCTGTTTTTATAAGTGATTTTCATGAGAATTTTCCAGGAATGACTTGATTCTCCCCAGCCTGGCTGTGTTTTCAGGTCCGTATGTAGACCTCTCAGAAGAGGGCGCTGGTCGGGTCTCGGTGCTGTGGAGGCGTTCGGACGGAGGAGGTGAAATAACCCGAAATCGACTCTGTGTATAACTGTAGTCCACTGACTTCCGGTTTCTACTGCAGCGGTCATCCCAGTTTCCTGTGTTGGCGTGTGCTGTTGACATCCTGCTCTCGGGGTCGCGGGGATGCTGGAGCCTATCCCAGCAGTCATTGGGCGGCCAGTCCAGCTCAGCCCCCCCCCCCCACACACCTAGAGACAATTTGGTACGGCCGAGTCACCTGACCTACATGTCTTTGGACTGTGGGAGGACACCGGAGCCCCCGGAGGAAACCCACGCAGACACAGGGAGGACATGTAAACTCCACACAGAGGACGACCCCCAAGGCTGGACTACCCCGGGGCTCGAAGTTAGTCCACAAATCCTCATCATTGTGGACGTAACGTGATATGTACAGCTTGGAACCCCCCCCCCCCCCCGCCTTGTGCTGGCCGGTGCAGGGGAAAGTGTGTGGACAGTTGTGTGCGTGTCGTCGACATTTATCCATGGTAAATCTCGCAGGCACCGCAAAAAAATACGCCATTGTCAATAGCGCGCGCCAACAAACAGGAAGCTGGCACGACCGCTGCGGTAGAAAGCGGAAGTCGGTGGACTACAGTTGTGCACGGAGCCGATTAGCGCGCCTCTTTCGAGATGCTACGGATACGAGCTGTTTTTCGTCTCTTTGAAAAACCCAAGACCAAACTTCCTATGTTTGTGAACGTTTTGATAACACGTCGGAAATGTTTTACTGCTAGTTTCAGATTATTACTTGTCGGCCGTGTTTTGTTTTCTTCGGTTGTCGAATTTACTGTGTTAACGTGAACGTTGAATGTGTTATAATGTGGTCGTTGAACTGTAGATCAGACGAGCTGATTGCACCGGAAGCTGCACAAAATAAATTATGCCACAACTGTTTGCGGGTTGTGCGTCGTGTGATTCTCGCCGCCAACCCAACCGCTAAAGTAGCCTGTCGTCTGAAAACGGGCCCTCGATTCTTGCTATGGGAGACGTGGAGCAGAGATGGGTTGCTGTTTGTTTGTATGATTGCCGTATTTCAGTTTACTCACAAATTAGGTGAGCGTTCCATAAACGATGACCTACTACAGACAAGTTGGACGGACAACATACAAACAGACAAGTTGGATTGTCAATATTTTCTTTTCTGAACCCCAAACTATTCCCATCACTGGCTCCGGTTCCACTGTCGGCTCCGTAACATGAGATAGGGTTTCAAGTGTATCACTCCAAAAACTGGACAACTTTGGACATAGCCAGAACCTTAGAAAGATGGAGGCTATCCCCTCACCTCACCTCACCTCACCTCACCCCACCTATCCCGTAACCTCTCGAGAGGTCGTTGGGGCTCCGCTGTTGAATCCGCAACCAGTCCTCGCCATCTCTGTCTGTCTTCAACTGCTCCTCTGTAAGCTGGCAAAGTCGAGGCCTGTCCACTCTCTGATGTTAGCCGTCGCTTCTTCTGTCTTCCTCGTCTTCGCCCGCCCCTCACTGTGCCTTGCAGGATGGTCTTGGCAAGGCCGGAACTTCTCGAGACGTGACCGTACTGCTTCAGTTTTCTCTTCTCGACGATTGTCAACAATGGAGGCTATGCAGCACCTTAAATTGTATGAGACCTCGTCTGGTGCATATTGATGCTGAGCGTACACCCTCCTGTGCCCCTATCCATTGCTCCTCGGTGATGTGTATACCTAAATCCTCCTCGACCAGTCTTTCTAACATTTAGAGACATATCCATTAGATTACATTAGAATACATTTCCAACGTTTAATGGCTGAATGACCCAGGAGTCCTGAGTGCCAAGCGGGGACGGTTCTGCAGATTTACAGGTAGGTTTACATGCTGCTGTGGTTCGAATCTGTATCAAGTGGACACATTAACTTTTAACAGGTGGAAGAGCATCCAGACCGGAAATGGGTGGCTGGAAAGTAAAATAAGGGCAGGAGCCGGTGGCTTGCACTACAGCCGGAGATCTAGCTTTTCTCCACAACAGATGAACCGGTCATGGGGCTGTATGGCGATGATCAGCAAATAAGGATCCCATCGAAGAGCTAACTGCCACAGCAGTGGGAGACCAGAGAAGTTTATAGCGGGGCACGACAGGACCAAAGCAACAGGAGACCAGAAGCAACCGGGACGTTCTCATTTGCTGTGTAGAGCACACGCTCACTGATCTGATACACGAACACAGGGTCTTCCCAGTCTGCTAATCGTTGGATTTGTAGTTGTGATTTACCCAGTGAGGACTTGCTGTCAGGGGGTGTGCCTTTTAGGCAAGGCAAGTTTAATTATAAAGCACATTTCATATACAAGGGCAATAGAAAGTCCTACAGAAGTACTCGCTAGTGAACTAATGCTGAGGTGGAGCAGAGTAGGCTGCACTGACGAAGGTGCATACACTGAAGAAGGACTAAAAGGGGGGATTTATCGAGGAGGCCTGAAATGTCCAAGTATCCAGTGGTATTACTGGGCAGCACAATTAAGGTCGATTATGTTTCACGTCTCATCCGGAAGTCCCCCAGCTTGGATTGATCTGGAAGCCTGCTCTGTTAAACCGGGTTTACCATTGCACCTGTATTTGTATTCAGCAGACCGTAAATATCTGAAGAAAACTACAGACAACCCTATAATATTGAATATGATGGATGTTTGGTTCGATGCCTGTAAGTATTTGAATATAAATATGTCCCAGTCACGCTTCAGTCCTATTTGGGGTAATGCCCATTTCAAACCAGGGCAAAATGATAGGGGATTTAAATTCTGGGCTGAAAAGGGGTGAAGGAAAGTGCAAGACATGTACAGGGAGGAGGATGAAGTATTCATGTCCTTTGAGGAAATATCTACCAAGTATGACATTCCAAGGAATCATTTTCTCAAATATCTTAAGCTAAGGAGTTTTATATCATCCTGTCAAAGCCATTCATTAGACATTCCTACCATTTCTATGTTAGAAGTTGCAGTCACAAAACACTGTTATGATAAAGGTTTAATTTCAACTATGTATGACTTATTTGTATCTGGATCTGATGGATCATCAGAGACAAAACTGAGATGATGGGAGGGAGATATAGAGGAGGAAATATCTTTAGAAGAATGGAGTGAGGCATGTAAAGAGGCCCAGAGACAGATAGTTAGCAGCAACCTAAAGCTTCTACAGTATAAATGGCTGATGCGTACATACTATATAACTCCTGTTAAATTGCACAAGTTTAATGACAATATTCCTGATACCTGTATTAAGTGTAGTGAGGCAAGGGGGGCGCTGTTTCACTGTATATGGGAATGTGTGGAAGTGAAAACCTTCTGGCAAGATGTTGTTGATATGATTGATCAAATTTTGTCAAAGAAACTACCATTGAGTCCAAAGCTTTTTATTCTTGGTTAAAATCCTACCACCCCACATTTACAAAGCAATGAGTTCAGATTTATAGATATGTGTATATTACAAGCAAAACGTGTAATTGCTCTTAATTGGAAACGTGTTGATGTACCAAGAATTGGTATGTGGGTTAAAGAAATGGCTTCAAACATGTCAATGGAAAAGATCATGTATATTGTTAGACGTAAAGTGTTTTTGATCAAATCTGGGGATTGTTTCTGTACTTCTTAAGACATAATACTAATGTTGGTAAGTTGCTTCAGCAAGAACAAGCTCTGGGGGAGCAGAACAACTCTATCTGATTGTTTATATGCGTAAAAGCAACTGGAAAAAAACCACACCCTCTAATCAGCCTGTGAAAGAAATTATTATTTTTATTATCTTCTTTAACCCTGCTTTGAATTGTATTACTTGTTATAGGGACGGGGTTATGGGGGGATGAAAATGTTTGCTGTACTGTGCCATTACTTGTTTTGATGTAATTTGCAAACAAAATTCAATAAATATATTGCTTTAGAAAAAAAGAGGAATTTATTGAGGACAGCAGTGAGACCACACCCTGAAGTAAATCAGAGAAGAGGTAAGCTAAAGCAGTTTTATACTAGCTTCCGCCGTACAGTTGCCTCTCTTCCGGAACAGTAGGTGGCGGTAATGAGACTCGGTTGTAGATGCCAACCGCCGGTACACAAAGCACGAAGAAGAAAGCTCGGCCTCTTCCGGTTGAAATCCGCTTCGCAGCTTCCTTTCCGCCTGTGTATCCCTCGAGTGAACACGCTCCCGCTCCTCCGCCGCAAGTGAGTTGTCTTATTAAACTCTTATAACGCGTTTCGCGACTCAAAAAACACGACATATTGCGCGACGAACGAACGAAGACCCGCCTCACGCGGGTTTGTTCCCGCCAAACTCCTCCGCGGTGTTGAAACGTCCGCTAGCCCGCCGCACGCTAACGCCCCATGGTACCTGGATAGCCGCCCGCCACATGGCGAAGAAGCATGTGGACGTTATATAGCTTCACCTCACAGGACGTCTGCCCCACCGACCACCACCACCGCCGCCGCCTCCACCTCCGCTCCCGGAAACCTGCACGGTGCCTTTTTTGGTGCAGTTTAAGTTGATGCTAGGTGCGCTCCCGTTGGGCGCTCTAGCTAGCGTGAGGCGCCGCGTTAGCATCCGAGAAGAGAACCGTGAGCACCGGCGTGGCTAACGTTGTAAGTCCTGACGTCGGGACTTAGAGATGCGCCGACAGTCCACGTGTTCTTCCAAACGCAACGTGCTCGTCGCTGCTCAGGTCTGAGATGCGGTCTGAGGGGCGAATGAGAACGTATCGGCACCAAAATGTCCAGAATCCGGATCCAAGATTACCGGCCATGTAGGGTTGCGCTGCGTGGAATTTGACCCCGGTTTCGTGGCTCTCACTGTGTACTTAACGTAGGATAACAACGCTACAATCTTCAGATATATGCACAACAACACAAACGCCTCCAGATATGCCTTTTTACAGCTGTTGCTGTCTAGTGATATATAGGGTGTGTGCTGACAAGTATGTATGACTGACCAGTCTTGGTCAAAGAAGGTTGAATCAGTTCATGTGGAGCCAACGTTTATTGACGGATACGTTTCATCACTCATCTAAGTGACCTCTTCAGTCTAAACAGCTTAGACTCATCTAAGTGACCTCTTCAGTCTAAACAGCTTAGACTCATCTAAGTCAGTGGTTCTCAACCTTTTTGGGGTCCTGGACCCCCTGCGTATTTTTGATCTACCCTGAGGACCCCTCCACCTGATCTTGGGGGAGGGGGGTTGCAATTTGATAGAAACAGTAGAAACTGCATTTTAAATTGCATTATAGCGTTTATTCACTCTTTGGGGCAAAAATAAGAGCTTTCAGTTGTAACTTAGATATAGTTAACAAAACAGAATTCTTATGCAGTAACTTTCAGATATATGTAACAACACAGAATATGTATTCAGTAACTTTCAGATATATGTAACAAAACAGAATATGTATTCAGTAGCTTTCAGATATATGTAACAAAACAGAATATGTATTCAGTAACTTTCAGATATATGTAACAACAGAATTTTTATGCAGTAACTTTTAACAATGCAAACGGGAGCGAGATCTCTTATTAAAATACAATCAATTACACTTGTGAAACAGATGTAATTAGAGAAAAAAGTCCTGTTACCCTTTATAGTTTAGGTAGATAAAGGTCTCAGTCACATTTGAGTAAAATAATCCTATTTCTATAAATGTCATAGGATCTTTTTTTAAAGATATTTTATTTTCACGGACCCCTTGCAATTACACCACGGACCACTAGGGGTCCGCGGACCCTCGGTTGAGAAACACTGATCTAAGTGACCTCTTCGGTCTAAACAGCTTAGACTCCACTAAGTGACCTCTTCAATCCAAACAGTTGAGACTGAAGATGTCACTTAGATGAGTGATGAAACGTATCTGTCAATAAACGTTGGATCCAGATGAACTGATTCAACCTTCTATGATTTTCTCACCTGGATTATTGAGCATGCATCAAGACACTACTCTTCACCCCTCTCTCTGCAGAATGCGTTACGTTGCCGCTTACCTGCTTGCTGCCCTTGGTGGCAATGAAAACCCCAAGGCCAGTGACATCAAGAAGATCCTGGATAGTGTTGGCATCGAGGCCGATGAGACCCGCATGGGGAAGGTGGGAAGCATGTCCTGCTCATCTGTGACATTGGAACAGGAATTTACTCCCACTGTTCATGACGGTTGTCATTTGAAAATGTAACCAAAGGTTTGTCCCTTGATACTCGATTTAATTTGAATTCTTGCTCCAACAGGTCATCGCCGAACTCGACGGCAAGGATGTGAACGAAGTGATCTCCAAAGGTGGGTGTCTATCTGGGCGCAGGATTGTTTTAACATGTGCACATAGAAATTTGGATTTTTGACATTGATGCGGCTGTGACAACTTTACCTGCCTAAGGGGGAAGAGATGGTTTCACTTTGATTGACTTTCCTTAAGTGGAAAACAAATCTGAAAAGACAATACCATTCAAAAGTGAAGCAAAGGTGTAGCTACACTTGTTTCCACAGGATTATGATAGCCTGCTACCAACTGGTGGGTAGATAGATTTCAGACTGCTTGCTCACTTAGATTAGCATTTATACATTCTTAAATGTACACAGCAAAAGCCACTGATGGAGAAAAGTGTGAATAATGGGGTTATAAAATTTTAGAATTGTGGGGTTAATAAGTAAGTTTTCCAAAGAGAGGTGTATTTAATTGAAAGACAACAATACCGTAAAGTGGGGTATACCATATAATTGAAAAGGGTTAGTACTAATGTATACACAACACGGTGTGTTGAGTTTCTTAAGCTTACTGGTATTGGGCCGTAACTGCCAAAAAATGGGATAGGTGTGTCGAGACAGATAAGAAAGTTATTTCTGATACGTCACACCAGTGTTACACATTATGTGCTGACGGCAATGACGGGTATTGATGGAAAGAGAAGACGCACGACAGCCTGCAAAGAAATGTCGGCTGTTTCGATGCGACAAATAGTAACTCGTTATGAATTAATATCGCCGATATCTATTAAAGTGCATTTCTAAAAACTTAAATGATGATGACGGCGGCAGAGTTCCCCCTTTAATATAAGCCACAATACAATAGTTTTCACTTGTCAGTGTGTGATAGTCAACATTTACAGGGAAGCTTTCGAGAATTGGCCAGTTGAAGAACAAATGTAAGAGCAAAGCTGCTTAAAAATGTTATGCCAAAGTGAATGTTACGCTTTCTCCACTAGGTGGAACTAATTTGTGTTCATTTGTACACCCAGAAACGTTGTAGTGTGTAATAGTAAATCAGGACAGCCGCTAATGAAGTAGTGTTTTCTAGACGTTTGCATCTGTACCAAGCGTCACAGTTACAGTATAATTATAGGTAAACGTCACTGGTATCCAAATACCACATAGTGGTATTTCATCGAAATGAAAAATATCACGATCAGTATTGACCGAAATGATCAGTTATGTGATACTGGCAAAAAATTCAACATGGTGCTCCTAAATTTTCTGACTGTCCTTTGATATGTGGTCGACTGTCATGCTGCATGTTGTGATTGGAAACAGATAACGACCCCCCCCCCCCCCCCCCAACTGTTCATGCCTGATGCAACTTGTGAGACAGGCTTCTGCTCCACACCTGTTAAATACAGTGTCTGTCTGTTTGCAGGTTATGGTAAGCTGGCCAGCATGCCAGCAGGCGGTGCCGTTGCAGTTGCCAGCTCTGCAGCTAGTGGCTCAGGTGGAGCCGCTGCTCCTGCTGCAGGTGAGTGGAGCCGCTTAGCACATCATCTAACAGTCTTGCTGACACATGGCACACGATACCTTTACCTTGGGCGTTAATATGGTCTCATCCTGCCTAGTAGCCTGTTTAACAGGCTAGATTTACTCTTAACTTGAAAGGTCGTTAGTGGAAGGGAAAGCTGATCGAGAACCAAGTGACATACGTAGTTCCAGACGAGTTGGAATTTAAAGTTGGTTGAAAATGAGCTGTGCCTGGTACATGGGTTTTAGGTTTCCCCGAAGAAATAATCATCTGGAAAGTTGTTTCTGTATATGCTTTTTTATTGATGCCTGTCATTGTTTTACAGTTGAGGAGAAGAAGGAGGAGAAGAAAGAGGAGTCCGAGGAGTCGGACGACGACATGGGATTCGGACTCTTTGATTAAACTTGACAAGTCAAGTCAATGTTATTTGTACAACCCAATACTACAAATTTGCGTCAAGTGGCTTAGCAGCAACACAACAACCGCCAACAACGAGATAAATAAAATTTGTATAAAAGTATATTTTAAGAGCCATGAATTCATTCTTTCAAGTGAAGCTATATTAGACTAACTTGTAACCAGTTTTAGAGTGAAAATGGTTGCATTCAAAAAGGTATTTTTAATTAACTGTTAGAAGTTTTCTGCATTTAAAACTGCCCATACAACGGTGAAAATAAAAACGTACATGGTAAATGCACACTATTGCGTAGTATGCCAAAAACTGGAAGAATTCTTGCATCCTATAATGCTGATCTTACTCATTCATCGTTTTCCCAATTTCCTCGAAGGTAAGTGCTCATTGCTGGGCGTTCGGAGTGGAGATGTGGTTCTGAGTCTGACATGCATTTGCAGTTGTAGTGAGTCCATTGCATGCCAGAACATGTGAGGTGGCTGAGGGTATTCACAGTTCATTATTCATCACTGCCTGAAGGTTTCGTTCAAAGGTTGCGTCAACATGTAATACAAGGATGTGGTCAGCAGAGGGCAGTGTCAACGTATTTCCTACAGAAAGCTTACGCTGTAAACTGAACACAAAACAGAATAAGGAAGCTCTAAGGCCCTCCAGCCTCTTTCTGATAAACTGTAGGACATGAAATGTATGAAGAGTCTTCTAGAACGATGTGGCTTGAACGAAAGGAACAGAAAGCCTTCGCCAGATTAACATACATAATACAAGGCCCTGTCTGCAGGTGGCGCTACACAGAATTGCCTCCAGTATTACAGGTGTAGCCTGCTCTTCTTGTTTTATGCCAGATCACTAAGGACATTTTTAGCAGTGTATAAGATATCTAAGCCTCCCCAGAATTGGTGGCTTGGATATCTTGCTGTGTAGTGCGGGTGTTTTTGTCTGTCCCCAGTCAAAGTGATAAGTAATCCACATTTATTGTTTTACCACCCTAACAAAGTTTATTCTAGATGGGTCCTTAGAGGCTTTAAGTGGCTCTAGCCACCAGAAAGCCAGTCCTCCACATGAACGTGGCTGTAGTGACTTCAGCTTTGGGCCTGAGAAGTGAAACTTTCTTGTTCCTATACCTAAAGAGTGACGTGGGTTATATACACAACCGGGCATTACTGAGTGATGGCCAGCAATTTACGGACAGACGGAATGTCTCCAACCTGGAGCTGGAGAAACATGCTTGATTGAGCTCATTGGTTTTATCAGTTGGCACACTGCGTCTCTCGAAGCGGCTGGTGATTTTATCCAAGTCCTGTGTGGACACACAAGGTTTTATAAAGCCAATAAAATGTCTGTTTTTTGAGATGGCTAAACCACTGAACATTTATTTTCATTGTCTGTCCACAGGGGCGTTTCTAGGGTTTGAGGACGTTCGGGGCTTAGTCCGGGGGGGGGGTCCTCCCCAGAAATAGAAATTATAAATTATTTTTGATGGGTTTTTTTTTTTAATTCATGCTGACACCTTATTTACATTCAAAGTACACGAATACAAAATCATTGAAAAATTGAAATGTGTACCTCAAACCTGTTGTTTACTCTCCAGATGAATAATTATGAATTGTGATGTTAAAAACATTAGTAGTTGTTAGTAATTAGTATTAGTAGTGTAACCGGTTATTTTCTTGCCCGGTGCGGGATTCGAAACGGGGTGTGCTGCACCACAAGGCGACATCGCTAACCTTTAGTCGAGCGGTCAGCGATGTCTCCCGCGGTGCGGGCGATACGGGTTCGCGTCCCGGCCGCGGCAGTTCCTGTGGTTGCCCTCCAAATTCGCTGCAGTGTTTATGTTAACATTATTTTATTTGGATTTTAAATTTTCTTTCTCACACACACACACACAAACACACAAAATCAAGTGGGAATCAGGCTATGACGCTGCTATGAACTGTGGCACACAGCACTTCTCAATTGACGTCACCATTAGGCGATTGAGCCTGTCCTGACTCACGGTTCTTCCCAACCACGTGTGCAGCCGGTGAACGGTCTTTTGCAAGCGCCATCAGGAACTGTTAGTGCTGCTTGTGAAGAATCAGCTCAGGCTTGGGAACAGTCAGGGCCAGGGAGCTTGTAATACACTTCCCATGTACCCGAAATGGCACCTTCTTTTCTTCCTCTGGTCGGGAACCGTTAAGCAACCACAACCCTCTCTGTACTGACTGTTATCTTGTGGTGTACAGCAATAAGCTGGAGGGGGGGGAGGGTCTTCACTTAGGGAGTCAAGCTTGGATACCATTTATCAGCTCTGCACCCACACCACAAAACCTCCTAGTGAGCTCTATCACCCTGTCAAGACATGGGTAGGAGATGTTGTACCTTAGCTCGTCCCCAGTACTCCCATGAGCCCCTAAAGGGACACCATAACCCTGACCCTGTCTGTACTGACATTTGCAGTTGGCAAATTCCATTCCATTGTGCAGGCACGAGTAGCCTTAGCATTTTAGCTAATCAAAATGGCTTTCAATGAAACTCACACTAAGATAGCCTAGCTAATGCCACATATAGGCCTACCCCATGTGCTCAACATAATGGTTCCTTTTAAAATAGTACCAAGTAGCCTACGGGTTTTAAATGGTATGGGTTTCATTTGACTACAGTACAGCCAAACCATTATCAACCTTCATTTCTTTAATCATTTTTTACTGTTAAAACAGCAGCATTGTTGTCAATTTAATAGAACGACCAAGACAGTCACGATGACCGTTTTGGATTTTCAAAGTGGGAGGGGGGATGACACTTCAACTCTGCCCCCTCCAGCTCCGCCCCCTGTCGCTTCATCAGTGCCACTGTCTCCAGACCATACCGCATAGCTGGTCTCACGGCCATCTTGTAAACCTTCCCTTTAACTCTTGCTGGTACCCTTCTGTCACAAATCACTCCTGACACTCTTCTCCACCCTGCCTGCACTCTCTTCTCCACCCACTCCACCCTGCCTGCACTCTCTTCTTCACCTCTCTCCTGCACTCCCCGTTACTTTGGAACTTCCCACATGGAATAAAGTTCCTAAATGCTTCATCACTTCTGCACTTCCATCCATCACCACCACACAACACCATCACCAACTGTTATCCATGTTGACCAGCACAGTGCAGTAGTCAACAGTACTACAGTGAGTTATTTACAGTGCATAATATATTATAATATATCTGTATTTGTTATAATAATAATAATAATAATAATAATAATAATAATATATCTGTATTTGTTTCTGATGTCATCTTTCTTCTACTGTCTTACTGTCTGTTTTATTATTATTATTATTATTATTATTATTATTATATGCTACTTTAGGGCGGCACGGTGGCGCAGTGGTTAGCACGGTCGCCTCACAGCAAGAAGGTCCTGGGTTCGAGACCGGGGGGAGTCCAACCTGGAGGGACGCCCCGGACGTGTTCTCCCCGTGTCTGCGTGGGTTACCTCCGGGGGTTCCGGTTTCCGTCCAAAGACACTCAGGTCAGGTGGGTGTGTGGTCCGGTCCGGTCCGGTCCCAAGTGCTGGCCTGGCGGCCTGTCCAGGGTGTCTCCCCGCCTGCCGCCCCATGACTGCTGTGATAGGCTCCTGAGAGCAGGATAATGGATGCCATACTATTTTATACTGCTTCTCTTTTTATATACTGTTGCATTGCCTTATCTTGTGTTTCATTATTCTTTATTGAGTCTTTAGGAAGTTCACCAACAGCCACCAATAAGCTAAACGCCTTGCACGTAAAAGTATATATATTAGTGACAGTACATGTGGTCCTTTACCTACTTATCTTGGTCTGTTACGGACCCCGAGTCTGCAGTAAAGTTTTGAATTGAGCTGAAGTTTAACAGAAGGGTTCTGGTTCTGGTTCTGGTGCTGACTGTGAGCAGAGAGAGCTGTGTCTGGGTCTGCGGGGCGCGTCCGCGTCGGAGACGAGAGCCGAGTGCCCCGCCCCCTCCAATGCGAGCCCCGCCCCTGCCCCCTGCGAGCCCCGCCCCTCTATGTGAGCCCCGCCCCCGTGACGTCGCTATTCTTTTAGCGCCAGGCGACTGACGCAGTTGTCATTTGCGTCCTCTTTGTCAGCGGACAGTGAAGGTTACCTGCTTCAACAGTGCTTGAACGGCAACCTGTCTACTGCTTCCTCCCGGCCCTCGGAGACTCCTCTCACACCCGGACCCATCCTCCCTCCACCCAGACGGACATCCACCTTCCTCCACCCAGACGAACATCCACCTCATCCACCGCCTTTCCAGCGCCCCGGTTAACCCAAGACGCCTCCGCCAGCACGTCGGTGTCGCTCAAACTAACCCGCAGAACCAGACGCCGGGCCGCTAGAACCCCTCCGGACCGCCAGAACCCCTCCGGACCGCCAGAACCCCCGCTTTCACAAGTTGACGGTGAGATTTGTTTATTTTATTCTCCACCTGCGAGTCGCGCGGGGGGGGGGGGGGTGGAGGCCTTGCTCCGATATGCGCAACGTTAGCCGGGCGTCGTCCTAGCCACACGGTGACCGTCCCGGAGACGGACCGACGCCGGTTCGGTGTGTGGAAATCCTGGACCGAGTCGCCCGACGACAGCGGCCTTTGGTTTGTTTCGAGCCTTGGGCTCTCGGCCTTGTTCGTGGCCCCCCCTCGCTGGAGCTCCCCAGTCCGCCAAGCAACGGCCGGGCGCCCGGTTGGTAAATAATGAAGCGGGGGGGGGGGGGGTACGTGTTTACTTCGCTCTCTAACCGTCCCTGTGGTTGATCTGCTCTGGCGGAGGTTTCCTCCCCGTTTCGGTTCCACCACAACTCTTCCCGTGACCTTCTCCGTAAATAAGTCCGCTGCTGTAAACTACTAATAAAACACGTTAGCCCCTAGTGAGCGGCTCTGACCCTTTAGCCGAGCGGTCAGTGGTGTCGCCTTGTGGTGCAGTACACCGCGGATCGAATCTCGCACCGGGCAAGAAAATAACCGCTTACAGTTACAGTAACACTGGTCAACACCATTTTTCTTGCGAGGGGTTTTTCAACGGATTCTTGCCAACTTTTGAGCCCAAAATTAGCCAAAAACAGTTGCCAGTCTATGCAAGAAAAAAATAACTATTTTTGTAGACCGGTGTAATGATGCTAGCTAACGGGTTTGACCCTTTAGCCGAGCGGTCGGTGACGTCGTCTTGTGGTGCAGTACACCTCGGATCGAATCCCGCACCGGGGAACAAAATAACTGGTTACAGTAACAACAACATTGGTCAATACCATTTTTCTTGCGAGGGGTTTTTCAACGGATTCTAGCTAATTTTGGGGCGCTGAGTCCAAATCTGGCATCCGTTTTTGCCTATCACGTCAGGTTTTTGAACTATGAAAAATCCTTATTTTTGAGAAAACGTCAATTTTACACTCGGAAGTTAAAAAAAACACTGCTGCATTAGAAGATCGATAGATGCAAAAATGATTACAACTAATAAATAAACACTCAGCCTGGCACGAAATTACTTAGGAGATGAATAGGGGTCATTTTTATCCCCAGCAAGATTGCCAGACTAGATAGTCAACTTTTGTAAAATCCTGAATAAGGAGCGTAAAGGTAGCACAGAAACTTGACGTGATGGAGCAAATCTGAGCTCAGATTTGGATTCAGCAGCCCAAAATGAGCCAAAAACAGTTGCCAAAGTCCATGCAAGAAAAAAATAACTATATTTTTGTAGACCAGTGTAATGATTCTAGCTAACGGGTCTGACCTTTTAGCCGAGCGGTTAGTGATGTCGCCCTGTGGCGCAGTACACCCCGTATCGAATCCCGCACCGAGCAAGAAAATAACCGGTTACACCGCCATCTCATCGACAAATCCTACATTTGGGTGGGTTGTGTTGTTTTTGATGAGTCATTGTGAGTTGTGTTGCTTGTGTTGCAGAACCATGACGTCCCAGGTGAGACAAAACTACCACCAGGACTGCGAGGCTGCAATCAACAGGCAGATCAACCTGGAGCTCTACGCCTCCTACGTCTACCTGTCCATGGTGAGCCTGGGCCAGGGTGCCACATCCCTGTCCTCATGCCAGCACACGTCCGTTAGGGGCAGCCATTTCTTGGACAAGCCACTGCTTGCAAGATGTTGATGTGTTTCACGTTGTTGGCAAGTCACCGGTGTGTGTCATCTGAGGGGAAATCAGGAAATTCAAAAGTCAAACTTATTTTGTTTGGTTTGATGGCTGTTTGGAGAAGTGGGTGAGAGTGCACCACCAGCCATTTGCTTATGTGTTGTCCCCCCCCCCCCATTGATCTCAGAGCAGTGCGCTTATTTAAGCCGAGTTTCGCTTGTTTGAAATGTTCTTTATTTAAGGTGTATATCAGTACAATCTGACTCACGCCCCAAAAATTAGTAGGATTCTCTCTTCACTCTTTCTAATATTAGTCAAAAGGTTTGAAATAAATCATGTTCATTTAAAAAAAAAAAAAAAAAAACCCCAGTAAACTTGGCACCTTGGAGCTAAATATAAAAAGGGATATTTCACTCGCATTTCATTTCTTCTGCTTGTGCTTGGAAGGAGATTGTTAACTTTTTACGACTGTCTCCATTACCCCTCTTATTTTTACAGTCATATTACTTTGACCGTGATGACCAGGCATTGCACAACTTTGCCCAGTTCTTCCGTAAGCAGTCCCATGAGGAGCGTGAGCACGCTGAGAAACTGATGAAACTTCAGAATCAGAGGGGTGGAAGAATTTTCCTACAAGACATCAGGGTACGGTGCTGCATACGGTGCTGCATGTGCTTTGGAGTATTTAGGGCTCATCTTTGCTTCTGATGTCTGTGAACGTATCGTACCATAGTTGCTCCATTAAGCATACTCACTGCAAATGAAGTGGCAGGTATGAGTTTGTGTTGTTTGTGAGGCTCAAGTTTTCTTTGCGAGGCTCAAGTTGGGAGGGTAGAATAAGGGCGAGAGGAGATATAGAGGGTGTGGGTACAGAGGGTGTAGGTACATTAGGCCTTATCTTTCACAGACATGTATACACAACCTTCAGCCCATGAGTGAAACGGTTCAACTGTAGGTTTACTAGGAAAGATAGAACAGTGAACTAGCCATATGCATTAGGCTGTTAACCTTTTCCCTCCCATCAATCAATATCCTTTGCCTTTGTCCCAGTTTTAAATTTACTATTTTAACTGGAATACTTAAAATGTTGCATTTGATGCTAGCCAATAGACTTTATTCAAACTAACAATATCAATGTTGTGTTGTTTTCAGAAACCAGAGAGGGACGAGTGGGGCAGTGGTGTGGAGGCTCTAGACTGTGCCCTACAGTTGGAAAAGAGCGTCAACCAGTCATTGCTGGACTTGCACAAGGTCGCCGCTGACCACAACGATCCACATGTAAGTACTGGAAAAATGTATGGTCAGCTGATGTTTAAGATGCTTTTTAATCAGATTATAATTTTTACACCCATCATTCAGGGAAGTGTTAACTCATCAGACATGTAGACCAAATAAATGCCCCCTTGTCCTTAAGTTATCTTGGGCTACTTCCAAGTGAGCTTTGGTATAGATAGCGGACATCAGTTATGTTTTATCAGCAGTTGGAATGAGCTTACTGCGATAGAACCTGGTTGTACAGTGTTAAACTGGAGACTTGGATGTTCTCAAGGACTTTAATAAAGTGCTCAAATGCAACTGATAATGATTGTATCATCAGCAAACAAGCTAACAAAAAAATGTGCATGACCCATGTTGGACTTCATTGATATCAAAAATTGCCAAAGTTCAGAGCCTTGTGGAAACCCAGACCATTTTAAGGTGAGACCAGTAGGGATGGGTATCGTTAAGATTTTTATGGTACCACTACTCTTACCGATACTGCTTATCGATCCGGTACTTACATTTTTTTTTAAGAGAAAAAACAAATTAAGAACAGAATTAACATTGCTATTTTCTCATGTGTGGGCAGAACGTTACTTGTAATCGTTAACCCATGTTTGTATAATTTGTTTAACTCTGTGTGGGCTCTAGGCCGCTAGCATACATAACATACCTGAGGTGGATGGGGCAACAAGATGAACTATGAGCTGGGCAGTCAAAAACTGCATTTCTCACCCCCTCAGTATTTGATGCACTTTCGCCAGATGTTTCATAAGACGGCATGTGTTTCCACTCTTACACGCAACAGACTTGTGGCAACGAGCATCGTCAGCGTCGACTCTAGTGACGTGTAACCAGACTTGACCATTTAGTTCTCTCTCCGCCATTTTCGCTAAGAGCAGGCTTTGTGGGTCTGTGTATGTGTGCGGGTGCGCGTCTGAGAGAGCTGCAGAGAGCTGGCCCCGCCCCTCGGCTTACACGTACGACAGGCGTCATAGACAGATGTCTTAATCTTACTGCAAAGTAGCGATGCAAGATAAAGTTTATGTAGCCTAAATAAATAGGACATTTATTTTCCTAATTTCTGCAGTACCAACAACAGATAATACTGGAGCTTATCAACACTGCCATCTTTAATAATTTAGCATCGGTGCCCATTTGATACTGGGTTTCGGTACCCATCCCTAGAGACCAGTTACAGAAGCTCCTGAGTTGCCTACTAATGTGAGTTACTGACGACTAATGTCAAGTTTCATCAGAGAAATTACATAATCAACCAGAAACTGGGACAAGAGTGCTATCCTCGCCAGGTTACACCGGGGTAGAACATGTTTGTAATAACTGAAGAGCATGAAGGCGTCATGTCTGGTTGTTGGATTTCAGTCCACCTGGGCTCATACGTTCAAGCATTAATGTTATGCATGATTGTTTACCAAATACGACTGAAACTGTACATGTCTCGAAAGAAAGGTGCCTAACAATCAAAACAGATGCATTGTTGCTTCATCTCAACGCGTGGTTGAAATCTTCATCTCACTGGAGCCATTAAATGTAATCGTGGATCAGACATTTGACCGCATTTACCTGCGTTTTGCCGGACTAGGAAAATACTTCTGCATGTAAAAATCGACAAGGAAGGAATGCCATTTCTCGATGCCACCTGGGAGTGTTCCCCCAAGGTGCTCTTGATTTCTTGATGTAACATTTTGAACAGGCAATAATTTCTCCCTCCCTTGTCCGCTCTGCTCTCATTCTGTCAGATGTGCGATTTCATCGAGACACACTTCCTGGACGAACAGGTGAAGTCCATCAAGGAGTTGGCAGATTGGGTGACAAACCTGCGCCACATGGGTGCCCCACAGAACGGCATGGCCGAGTACCTGTTCGACAAACATACCCTGGGCAAGGAGAGCAGTTAGATCCTGCCAGTGATGTATTAAACATATGTATATCTTTATCTCGCTTCATAGTGTCTTTGAAAGAGAAGTTAAGTGCAAGGAACTGGCCAGTAAGTCGCATTTCATATCATTCTCTCCTGTTTTCAGGGGTTAACATCTAATGATCACTGTCCCGTCCCCCAGCGTTCCAATAGCCATTTACACGTATTCTATAAGCCATAGCTTCCATCGCTGAGTTCATAGTCCACTCTGCACGTCCCTCGCCTCTGTCAACTGTCTCTGTCGTCACTATGACTTCGGCATATTTTGTGTTCACAGTTTTAAGCAAACCAAATAAAGAAAACACCCTGGATTCTGAATAGCGTGTCTGTCTTTTTTGTGCTGTTGGACTGTAAGGTGTATAATGGGAAGTCAGGTTGCAGTACGGATGACGTGACTGATATGAACCGAGGGTTCGCAGGGACACTTATTATAGACGTTGTACAGTTGCAGTACAGCTGGTGACGGAGAGGAAGTTGAGGTTTCGTTTCCTGGAGCCGGTTATGATTACGGGTTTGACCCCGTGGCCGCTGGTTCAGGCTCAGATTTGTGTTTGAACAGAAGAAAGTCAGGAGTTGTGTTGGTGGGTTCATTTCAGTGAAGTTTGGCTTTTCGTTAAGGCTTTTTAAAACGAGGCCAGAACATGAAACAACACGGTGAAATGTGCAGGTTGGGCCACTTTAAATGGACTGGCATACAACTCAGGTCCCACAATCCAGTTATGAGGCTTACCAGACTGGTTTAAACTGTCAAACTGAACACTGAGACACAGACGGGTGACACGTTAAAGTAAAAACCTGAATGCTTGACCCCTACAGTGAGGGGGGTCCGGGTTGCCGTTATGCTGTGGGGGGCATTTTCCTGGCATGGTTTGGGTCCATTTGTCCCCTTAGAGAGAGGGGTCACTGCAGATCAATACAAAGTTATTCTGAGTGATCACCTTTATCCTATGATGAGACAGGTCTATCCTGACGGGGGGCGGTCTCTTCCAGGATGACAATGCCCCCCATCCACAGCACACGAGGGGTCACTGGATGGTCTGATGAGGATGAACATGATGTAAATCACATGTTATGGCCTTCACAGTCACCAGATCTCAACCCAGTTGAAGACCTATGGGAGGGTTTTGGACCAACGTGTTAGCCAGCGCTCTCCGCCACCATCATCAAAACACCAGATGAGGGACTATCTTCTGGAAGAAAAGCCTCCATCCCTCCAGTAGAGTTCAGACACTCCTAGACTCTATCAGAAGGAGCAGGGAAGCTGTTCTGGAGGCTCGTGGTGGACCTGACTAAGACACTTTATGTTGGTTTTTCCTTCACTTTGTCACCCGCCTGTGTACAGGTAGTCTAGAGCAGTGGTTCTCAACCTTTTTGGGGTCCTGGACCCCCTGCGTATTTTTGATCTACCCTGAGGACCCCTCCAACTGATCTTGGGGGAGGGGGGTTGCAATTTGATAGAAACAGTAGAAACTGCATTTTAAATTGCATTATAGCATTTATTCACTCTTTGGGGCAAAAATAAGAGCTTTCAGTTGTAACTTAGATATAGTTAACAAAACAGAATTCTTATGCAGTAACTTTCAGATATATGTAACAACACAGAATATGTATTCAGTAACTTTCAGATATATGTAACAAAACAGAGTATGTATTCAGTAACTTTCAGATATATGTAACAAAACAGAATATGTATTCAGTAACTTTCAGATATATGTAACAACACAGAATTCTTATGCAGTAACTTTCAGATATATGTAACAAAACAGAATATGTATTCAGTAACTTTCAGATATATGTAACAAAACAGAATATGTATTCAGTAACTTTCAGATATATGTAACAACAGAATATGTATTTGTAACTTTCAGATATATGTAACAAAACAGAATATGTATTCAGTAACTTTCAGATATATGCAACAACAGAAATTTTATGCAGTAACTTTTAACAATGCAAACGGGAGCGAGATCTCTTATTAAAATACAACAAATTACACTTGTGAAACAGATGTAATTAGAGAAAAAAGTCCTGTTACCCTTTATAGTTTAGGTAGATAAAGGTCTCAGTCACATTTGAGTAAAATAATCCTATTTCTATAAATGTCACAGGATCTTTTTTTAAAAGATATTTTATTTTCACGGACCCCTTGCAATTACACCACGGACCACTAGGGGTCCGCGGACCCCCGGTTGAGAAACACTGGTCTAGAGGGCCAAAATATCTTTTGATGATATTTATCTATGTTAGCTTGACTTACAATAGAAAATAAAAGGTTCGATGGCTCGGTGACACATTGGCAGGCGTGCCCAGTATGTGAAACAAAAGGTTTGGTCCATGTTAGGGGATCATGTCGCTTCTTTGGGTTTTGTTTTGGCTTCCCACCTTTCGGAACTGTAATTTGGCATTTCAGCGTTACAGTGTTGAAAGGAAGCTTTATACAATGTTGACTGGGGTTTTTGGGGTTACTTCCAAAACTACATAATACCACCAGTGTGGCTTCATTCCACCCCCAGACGGTTCCACTGGAAATGTGTTTGTTTTCCCCAGTGTGGCGACATCGGACGCTGCGAGGCAAAGGAGGAACTTCCCATAAGTTCATCACTCAGACGGTAAAGTCCAGTTACAGGAGTTCCTCCTGAGGACAATGTGACTCAACATCTCGTAATGCCCCCATTTTGTAATGTCTAGACTGTCCTGCCACACACGCAGAGCGCCCTCTAGCGGACACGTTAACAAACAAAAAAAATCATCTTTTTGTGCTGAGCTATTTTTAAATTAAAATCGCCCAAAATAAACGTTGCTTCGTCGAGGCAGTTGCCTTATACCGGAGCAGCTGGAGTGAGAACAGAAGGGGGGGGGTCTTAATAAAAGGGCCTGCGTGGTGGTGTAAATACAGAATAGGCTGCAGCGTACAGATCTAAGTTGCACAAAGTATTTATGAGCAGAGATGTGTTTCTGGCAGCATTTAATTTCCTTCAACAACAACAAAAAGACCCTAATGTGACTCGGGGGTGCATACGAGTAAGAAATCCCGTTGTGTCAGCCCAAGGTTTTGGTGCAAAGCTGAACTGCGGACTGTGTCCAGCAGGGGGCGTCCGCTCCACAGCGGCTCACCGAGGAGCTCGCTTTTTTGTCTCGCTGAGCCGAGCGCCACGGAAATCCCGCGCGGAGAGAGAGAGACGCCTCACACGTGTTTTACTGCACCAGCGTCCCCCCCAGCTCGCGTCCGGGCGTGCGGTGAGTTGGTCACACGTGTTTTGTTTCTGAGGGGGACTGACAGACCAGCTCCCCGTCTCTCTCTCTCTCTCTCTGGGTCTGAGACGCTGTTTCTCAGTCTCGATTTTCTAGATTCAGGCCCTACTCGTGTTAAATTGGCCCGTCATAAATAAATAAATAGATAGATAGATAGATAGATAGATAGATAGATAGATAGATAGATAGATAGATAGATAGATAGATAGATAGATAGATAGATAGATAGATAGATAGATAGATAGATAGAGACACTAAACCGAGTGTCGCTGTTAATAGAGGAAACTACCCCTATGAGGACATAACGATGGGAACTGGAAACGTCCCTGGCACATTATTCCCATTTGTTCAGCATTTATTTCACCTAACCAAAAGATTTATTTTATTTTATTTTACTTGTCCATTCACTCTCCGTGCAAGGCATGAGATCTGACATTATTCTCTGCCATGCCGTCCCACACTTTAATGTGGGTGTATTTTCACTTTTCAAAGCAAAGCACGTCATGTACCGTCATTACTATTGATGTAATATAACTCCAAGCGGTGACCGCGTTCCCTGTACGCCGCCATTTTGCTTTTTGTGGACCTCAGCTTTCCCGCGCGTCATCACTCATCCACGTGACCAAGGGTCCTCACAACTTGTCGTAGTTTCGCAACAGTTTGAAATGAAGAGGGACGGCGGCTACAACGGACTCGCGCCTTTATTCTCCACTTTCATTTAATGCCGAGGGCGTAGACTTGTGCTGTGTATCTGGTTAACGACACAAGAGTTTTGCTCTAAAATGCATTGTGTACGAATAAATGTTCAACTATATTTGGGAAATAAGAAATTCCACCAGTTCTGCCAGTAAAAAAAAACAAACTAATCACGCTTCCTGTAGCTCCCTCAAACTGAAATACTCCAAAAGTTGTGAATATTTACAGAAACGCTTTAAATACTCAAGGACGGCCACTCTTGGCAAGGGTACCTCATTTACATATAACTCAACGCTGATGTGATGTTTCCATACTCGTCTGAGGACTTTAGCTGCCCATCTGCCAACAGGTCCTCTCTCTCTGGGCAGCATCATCAGTTTCCCCTGGCCTGGGGAAACGGCACTGTATTGATGCTCCACGTCACGAGCGCCTGAGCAGGAGGAGGACAAATGGAATTCATATTGGCTTATAGAGAAAAACGCAGATTATTGAATATATTCTAGCGAATTCGGGGGGTAACCACAAGAAGTGCCGCGGCCGGGACGCGCACCCGTATCGCCCGCACCGCGGGAGACATCGCTAACCGGTAGACTAAAGGGTCAGACCCGCCAGCGTGTCTGCTTATCGATGCACGTTACAATATCTTCTATGAAAGTGAAGATCGTTGTGGTTAAAGGAAGGTAGGAAAAAGCCAAGTTTCTAACCTTGAAAGGCCTCTCCAGGGAAGTTCCGACACTGGGCATTGGCTCCCACCACCAGAATCAGAACAAGCCCTGTTGGATATATCCTCATCCTTGTAAATATATAAAAGACAGAACAAAAAAAAGGTTACCAGCGACCTAAATTATGAATAACATTTCTAAAATCTAGACATATGGATATCTTTTAATAAATCACATGACAACAGCAAATGCACTGTCCTACTTGCAGTATAAATTTACAAATTACTTTACTATTAGTGCAGAATGGTGCGTTTTTGGCCGGGGGGGGCGATTGAACGGGAGGGGGGGCTGCCCAGGGCGCCATACCGGCTAGAACCGCCACTGCAGCAAGAGCCGCTAGAGGGCACGTGTGTAAGGTTAAATAAATCAGCTGCCGCTGCACTGAGAAGTCTGTGTCCGTCTAATTAATGTCGTAATTTGAAGTGTAAACTGGAGTAATAATCAAGAGGACACAGCAAAGTGGCGACGAGGATGTTGGTGTTCTTCACTCGGTCGGAAGGGGGATTCTGAGCCGGGCTGTTGTTGTGCCATGTTTTCTGCCGCGATTCTCGAAGCTAACAGGCTAGCTAGCTAGCTAAACCGTCGGGAGGACGATACAACGTGGCAATGAAAACGACGGCATCGTGAGTACAGTCAAGCTAAGGGGCAGCACCGTGGCCCAGGGGTTAGCACTGCTGCCTCACAGCAAGAATGTCCTGGTTTCCAACCCCGGGCCGTTAGTGTTGGTAAATTAGGGTGTACCGCTTTAAGAGCAAGATGTGGGGTCGGACTCTGATTGGTTGGTAGGGAGGGGCGAATGAGGAAGTTGTTGTTGTGTGGCGCGAACGGTAGTGGGAGCTCCGCGCAAGTGAAAGGAAATGTTATCACTAAGAACTGTGATATATTGGAGCTATGTCAACGTTTTGTGCAACTGTGAAGAAGGATTAAATGTGTTTCCAGAGAGAGAAGACGGTGTCCTCGCCATTTTCAGACGAAGTGAACTACTGAACTGTGTTGGGTTGTACTCCGGAGTTTAGCTAGCTAGCTAGCACCAGGCAGTGACGGACAGCGCCAGCGAACTTCGGCCCTGGATCCCAAATACATTCGGTTCCCCTGTAGCTTCCGGCGAAGGTAGTCAGAAGACGGAGACAGGACAAGTAACACCGTTCCAGGTCCTTTCTGTGTGAGGTTTGCATGTTCTTCTGTTCTTTCCCTCTCTGCCGGGTGCTCCGGTTTCCTCCCACCATCAGTAACATATGTGAGGGTTGATACTCCTGTCAGTGCCCTTGACCAAAGCAATAGCAGCACTGGAGTTGGTCCCTGGCTGCTGCATTGCTCCTCGCTACACAGCTAAGATGGGTTAAATGCAGAGGATGAATTTCCCCACGGGGATTAATAAAGTATATCTTAATCTTAACCTGACCTGTTACAAATGACAGTAACTTGCTAATAAGGACAGAATGACAGGGATAATGAGTTGCATTGGACCCTATGATGAGAATGCAGGACAGGGGAGCTCCTACACAGAATGTTTTGATTATTTTTACCAAGCAAACGGCATTGGAAGAGAAAAGGTTGTGCCATCATAAGGGGCCAAAGACATTAAATTTGCTGCGTTGTGCTGTCCAGCCAGAAAACCCCATGATCAAAAGCTACGACACTATAGTGGGTGGCTATCTTAGCAGCCCACTTCTCACCAAAGCCCTTGGTAACTGCTGAGTGTTTTTGCTTCCATAAGAGAAACCAAGATGGAGGATTGTCTGTAGTGTTTGTAGCTGCACTAAAGAAGGTAGCAGACCACTGTGAATTCAATGATGTGCTAAACGACGGCATCAGACAGACTCGTGTCCGGGCTGAGGAGCAAAGTGGCTTGGAAACACCTGCTAACAGAAAATGCATTTACCTTGGAGAAAGCTATTGGAAATAAGTGTGTCCATAGAATTAGCTAGCAAGGAGGCTCATCAGTTCAGTACAATTGGAAAACTGCACAAGGTCTCCACTGAAGTAAAGGGAGCTCAGAGCAAATGTTATCGATATGACAAAATAGTACATTTTGCAGCAGAGTGTAGGCGTAAGGACCCAGATTGCAAGAAATGTGGCATAAAGGGGCACATTGAACACGCTTGCAAAAAGTAAGGGAGTTGAGAAAAAACCCGAACGCTACAACAAAAAGCCGAAGCACAGGTTCAAAAGAGACATTCTGTACATAGTGTGCAGCAAAGCCTCACTACAGCTGTGCACAGCAGCTCATCAGATGAGGCAACAGTGTATGGATAGTTGGTTTCTCCACTCCTGGATGGACAACCAATGTGCATGGAAACTGACAGGGTCAGCAATCTCCATTGTGTCTGTTGTAGTTTACAAAAAACCTTACAGCACCTTCCATTACAGCCATCCAGTCTCATCCTGAAAACTTACACTGGTGAGCCAGTGCCAACAAAATGGTTCACTGATCTCACAGTTCAGGTTAATGGTCAAACAGCTAAGGTAACAATGTGCGTGGTTAAAGTAAACTTTCCATCTCTGGTAGGCCGCTCGTGGCTTGAGGAAATCATATTGGACTTGCATGCAATTCGCATGTTTTGCAAAGGTGACACATGTCTGACAACTGTCCTGAACAAACATTCTGAGATGTTTGAAGAAGAACTAGCAAACATGAGGGAAATAACAGTCAAATTGAAAATTAAGCCTGATAGCAGACCAAAGTTAAAGCAGACCTGGAATCCTTGATCAGGAGTGGGGTGCTGGAACATGTCAGCGAGAGTGACTGGGTCACTTTGATTGTAGCAGTCATAAAAAAAGTTGACTGCGAGGATCTGTGGGGATTTCAAAGTCACCATAAACCTAGTGCTGGAGGCTGAGCAATATCCATTTGCTCACATTGATGGCCTGTACACTGGCTTGGCTGGAGGAAAAAATTGCAGTCAGACTGACCTCAACCAAGCCTACCTCCAAATGCATGTCAATGAGAAGTCAAGCGAGCTGCTCATGATAATCACTCACAAAGGCCTCTACAGGTACTGCAGACTACAAAAAATTACTACAAAAACTCAAAATTAGAAGTTTTGTGCCTATCTCGGCATGAGTGTTTATTTAAATACAACTGTGCTTTAGCTGCTGCAAAAGCAGCGTATCTCTCTCGCTTAATCAATATCAATAAACATAATCCCAGATTTCTCTTCGACACTGTTGCTAAATTTACTAAAAAGCAGCCATCTGTTAGCTGTTTACCATTCATGGATCATATGTTTTTAGACTTTTTTTGCAATAAGATTGATGAGAACATAAAAGAAATTAGTTCTTCAACTCCAGCTACTCCTGCAGATCCTGCCTTACCAAATTCATATCTATACAATGGTCCCTGTTATTACAGCTTTTGGGACTATCTCTCTTGATACTTTGACTAAGCCCGTATCAGCTTCTAAACCAACTACTTGCCTACTTAACCTTTTATGAGCAAAACTTTTTAAAGACCTCTGGGCCTTTCCTGGGACCTAAAATGCTAAACATTGTTAATTTATCACTTCCTACTGGCACGCTTCCCAGCAGTTTTAAGACAGCTGTGGTCAAACCTCTACTTAAGAAACCACATCTCGATCCAGGGTCTCTTAATAACTATCTTCCAGTCTCTAATCTTCCGTTCTTTTCTAAAGTACTAGAGAGAGTTGTGTATCAACAACGTTCGACCCATATAGAAGAAAACTATCTATAAGAACCTTTTCAGTTGGTTTTCAGGGCCCGTCACTCCACTGAAGCTGCTCTGACCAGAGTGGTGAATGATCTTATAGTAGCTATGGACTCTGATTCCACCTCTGTGCCTCTACTGCTGGACCTCAGTGCAGCCTTTGACACCACTGATCACTGTATACTATTAGATAGATAAATTGCAATTTTGGTATCTCTGGCTTAGCTCTCTCTTGGCTTAAGTCCTGCTTATCTGGAAGAAGACATTGTGTCTGCTATATTAATCTACTACTACTACTACTACTTTCGGCTGCTCTTGTTAGGGGTCACCACAGTGGATCATCCGTTTCCATCTCTTCCTGTCCTCTGCATCTTCCTCTGTCACACCAGCCACCTGCATGTCCTCCCTCACCACATCCATAAACCTCCTCTTTGGCCTTCCTCTTTTCCTCTTCAATGGCAGCTCCATATTCAGCATCCTTTTCCCAATATACCCAGCACCTCTGCTCCACACATGCCCAAGCCATCTCAAGCTTGCCTCTCTTGTTTTATCTCCAAACCGTCCAGCCTGAGCAGTCTGCTATAATATTACATCAAAATTCTCTGACGTTAAATATGGCATAATTCATGGCTCAGTTCTTGGCCCTCTACTTTTCTCTATATTTCACATCTTAGCCAAATTATACACAGTCATGGAATAAAGTTCAATTGCTATGCGGATGCTACTCAGCTGTATATGCCTATAAGAGCTGATGATTGTACCCAAATTACTAACTTTGAGGTCTGCTTGGCTGCTGTGAAAATTTGGATGTCACTAAATTTCCTGCTATTAAATTCGGATAAAACTGAGATGCTTGTCATTGGCCCTGCCAGACACAGACACCAATTTGATCATGTAACTATAACAATCGACAACTCTGGGATTTCACAAAGTGTGGCAGTCAACAATCTTGGTGTTACGTTTGATCCCAGTCTTTACTTTGACAAGCACATTAAAGAAATCACCAACACTGCCTTTTTTTACTTATGTAACAGCTAAAATTTGATCTTTCCTGTCTATAACTGACACAGACTCTAATACATGGATTTGTTTCATCCAGACTTGATTACTGTAATGTTCTGTTTTCAGGTCTGCCACATACCAGTACTAAAAGCCTTCAGAAGCTTCAGAATGCTGCTGCTAGAATCCTGACCAAAAGTAGAAAATTTGACCATATTATACCAATTCTTGCCTCCCTTCGTTGACTTCTTAGCCATGTTCGATCAGACTTCAAGGTGCTTCTGCTGAATTATAAAATCCTAAATGGGCTTGCCCCATCATACCTGTCTGATCTCCTTAAACCGTACATTCCATCTCGAGCTCTCGGCTCTCAAAATACAGGGCTCCTGTATGTACCCTAATTTCAAAAGAAGTCAGCTGGTGGCAGGGCCTTTTCCTATCGGGCCCTGTTCTTGTGGAATGACCTGCCTGCTGCCGTCAGACAATCAGAGTCTGTTGAGTCCTTTAAATCCAAACTTAAAACTCATCTTTTTGCTTTAACCTACAATTAAAAAGGCCCAACAGCGGCTCCACCCCCCCTCCCCCCGACACTTAAAAGGGCAAGTCTCCCCATTCCAGCCCTTACCACCTTCTACAGGGGCACCGTTGAAAGCATTGTAACCGACGGTCTCACTTCCTGGTTCGGTAACTGCAAAGCGACCAAACACCAGCTGAACAGGATAGTGAAGACAGATAGCAAGATCATTTGTGCCCCTCTCCCCTTCCTGTTGGACATTTACCATCAACGCTGTGTTCGCAGAGCCTCCAGCGTCATTAAGGATCCCCACCATCCTTCTCACAACCTGTTTTCCCCTCCTTCCATCTGGGAGGAGGAACAGGAGCATCTGTGCTAAATCCAGCAGAATGCTAAATAGCTTCTACCCACAAGCAGTCAGGATCATTAACAAACTGTGTCCCCCCCGCGGTCATGCCTCCCCCCACCCAACATCTAACCCCCACCCCCATCAGTGCTGGTCACTCGCTGACAGACACCAGCTGTCAACATTGAACTGAAATTGCACTTGAATGGACTGTGTTGTTAACTGTTTGTGCTTTTTTTGTTTTGTTCTCTCTGCTTTTATGTTTTCAGTGGTGTCGTTTTTTAATCTTTGCTGTTGCACTGCCGTGGGCTGGGTGAGATAGCATTTCCTTTTTGTTTGTTTTTTTTTATGTACGCAGATGCATAATGGAAAATGACAGACTGAATCTTGAATCTTGAATTAGTCCCCTTTAAAGGGAATACTTGACAACCTGTTCTGCCGATGAGATTATAGAGTGTTGATTATTGCAAACTGTTCTTCTCTCACATGTCTTTTCTCTCTCTTAATGACGTCTTCGTCCTTCTCTTCTGTGTATGTGAATGTTGAGATGTGAGTCTCCGCTGTGTGCACGCGTAGTCTGTCCTCTTCCCTGGTCTTCATGGTGATGGTGGCCGCCATCTGGACACTGCTCGGCATCCCCACGTCACTTTTTTTTTGTATATCTTATAAAACCATATAATTTGTTATCCAGTTTCAATGTTATATCCTTCCCTCACTATGATGTGTGACTAATGTGAGTCTCCCCTGTGTGCATGTGTAGTCTGTCCTCCTGTCGGGTCTACATGGTGACGGCGGTCGCGTGGCTCAGGTCCTGGGCTGTTCCGGTAACATCTGGACACTGCTTGGCATCCTCCTGATCATATTCTTCATTATAATTCTGTTATCCTCTTTCAATGTTGTGTTGTGTAAATTGTGTAAACACGACATCCATTGCACGTCTGTCCGTCTTGGGGGAGAGAGGTCCCTCCTCTGTTGCTCTCCCTGAGGTTTCTCCCTGTTTCTTCTCCCCGTTAAAGGGTTTCTTTCTGGGGAGTTGTTCCATATCCGATACGAGGGTCTAAGGACAGGATGTTGTATTGCTGTAAAGCTCACTGAGACAAATTTGTCATTTGTGATGGGCTGTACAAATAAAACTGACTTGGCTACCCGGCTCTCTTCCAGCATGCAGTGGATCAGATATTGAGTGGACTATCTGGAGTCCAGTGCTATTTGGATGACGTTCTTGTCACCGGGAAGACAGAGGAAGAGCGTCTGCCCCACTGCAGCGACTTGGAAGAGTATGGATTCGTAGTCTGGGGATTCGAGTGTGAGTTTTTCCAGCCTTTCAGTTTAGTATTTGAGACGCGTGATCGATTCCGAGGGCTGGCACAAAGCTCCATCCGAGGTCAAGGCGGTCGTGGAAGCGCCTGCGCTTTGAAAAATGAGGCAACTATGCTCATATCTTGGGCTCTTCAACTATTACGGAAGGCTGATCCAGAACCTGTCTTCTGTGCTTAAGCCACTTCACCGGCTGCTGTGTCACAACAGAGTCTGGAAATGGACAGATCAGTGTGAGAATGCACTTGTTCAGGTAACAACGGCATTGTCTGAGCCTGACGTCCTGACACATTTTGCCCTTACAACTTGCCTGTGACGCTTCTCCTTATGGGGTGAGGGCAATTGTTTTTCTCACATTATGCCCAGTGGTGAGGGATGACCAATGGCGTTCACTTCACGCACACTCAGCAGAGTCCGGGAGGCGGGCAGCTTCTAGAGAGATGGGGAGGCGGAGACCGATCAACTTCTCCACAGAGAGAACGTTATGGAGAAGCATTATGAGACTTACACCAAGATAAAACTCCTTGAATGCCTTGCAGATAACAATCCGGACCGGACATTTACTGGAGGCGTCATCGTGCTTCTCTACTCACATGGGCAGGCAGGTATTGGTTGATTTGGTCTGAGCCGAGGGCGGGCAGGGGTGTAGGGGTTGGTGTCTATGGGGGGGGGGAGGGGGGAGTGAATGAAAGAATGATTTAGTGCAAGAAAGGAAGAAGGGGAATCGACTCTGCAGACACCTGCAGCTCTCATCGATGAAGACGTCCAGCTCAGGTAGGCACCCTCTCTGGATTCCTGTAGGACTGCGTCTGGTGAATTTAAGAACGGGACACTCGAGTTAATGCTTTTCTTCGACAAGTGGTCAGGTTGCACGGTGCGCCACGAGGGGAGGTAATGGTTGGTGATTTGATGCCGAGTGTCTACCAGTGATCGAGTTATCAGACAGGGGTTCAGCGCTCAGGCGTTTAGTCTCAGTGATGACTGTAAGTCCCATTACGCCTGCAGGGAAAACAGCGGTGAAGTAATGAGGACCGCTTGGCAGGTGGATTGGGATGATGGGGCCCCATCCACCGTGGAAGTCGTTTTAAAGAGTGTGTTTATATCGGCTTTAGCTGTTGTCACGCGTATAATACATGCATGTCTGAAGTAGTCCAGTTGTTTCTCTACACTCAAAAGATATTTAACCCGTGAGAAAAATGTCATAGCTTACACTGGAGCCGTGTGACCCAACCGGATGGAAAATTTACACGTAATTGAAATACATAAGCTTTAATTTATGGGCTTAAATATTTTTTTTTGTTTTTAAGAAGTGGATCCAATTTTTTTTTACCGGTACAGGCCTGGTATCATCTGGGTGCTGCTGCTTTTTAGTTTTTTTTGGGGGTGGGGGGGGTCAACTCTCCCCCATGGGATTATGTATAATATTCTATATCGAGACATTTTTGTCTCTCCGGACGTGAACACTCCCGCCGCGCCGGTGTCGGTTATGAGCCAAAAGGCCATCTCGGTCCCCCGAGTTCTGCTTCATTCGATCCCGCCCCGCCCTGCTGCTCGGAGCCGGGTACAGTAGGTCCATTTATACCGCCAACAAAGCTAATCGCTGGGTCACTAGTGTACTGTTACCCAGCCTGACGAGGGGCAAAATGGAGGGTGTGCGTCTGTGTGTGGGTAAAGACACAGGCCCTTTATGTCGTCTGAGTTCATCATCCTCCTCCTCGTCCACCCGATCTCTCTTGTATTCGTCTGGAAAGGCCCGAACGGCGTCGAGCGGCAGAGAAAAGACTCTGCGTGATCTGTTCTCAACCTGAAATGTGATGACTTCCCCTACAGGGACCCCACTATTAGAAAAAGTCAAACGTTTTTGTTCATATTTCCATGGAAGCGGTGCACCACTAGGGTGCTAAGCTTGTCTCAGAGTCATTTTTGACCCTAAGGCGTGTCTGGGTCGTGTGACCCTATACAAACGAGTGGCGTCCACGGATTAAATGCAGAGGGAAACCCAGATAGTCACACAGCTTGTGATGAACGACAGGTTGTTTCTTCGTTGCGAAATAGATTTGGGGTTTAAAATTCAATTAAGTTGCTTTAATTTAGAGGTGGGCGGCACGGTGGCGCAGTGGTTGGCGCGGTCGCCTCACAGCAAGAAGGTCCTGGGTTCGAGCCCCGGGGTGGTCCAACCTTGGGGGTCGTCCCGGGTCGTCCTCTGTGTGGAGTTTGCATGTTCTGCCCGTGTCTGCGTGGGTTTCCTCCGGGTGCTCCGGTTTCCTCCCACAGTCCAAAGACATGTAGGTCAGGTGGATCAGCTGGACTACATTGTCCCTAGGTATGAATGTGTGTGTGTGTGATGGCCTGGCAGCCTGTCCAGGGTGTCTCCCCACCTGCTGTCCAATGACTGCTGGGACAGGCTCCAGCATCCCTGCAACCCTGAGAGCAGGATGAGTGGTTCGGATAATGGATGGATGGATGGATGGATGGATGGATGGATGGATGGATGGATGGATGGATGGATGGATAATGCAGAGGTTTAGTGAAGGCGGGTCATAACTGACCCTTAAGACAGGGGGCAGTATACAGAACATGTGGACAACACAAGGGTTAATAGGTATCAGGTGCAGTCACACTCCCTTTTTTCCAAAAAACACTTGCTGTAAGGGACCCCCCCCCCCAAATGACCTCACTCTCCTATTGGCTTTATCTCCCTTTCCCACACAGAAAGGAGAAGGAGGGGTTAAGAAAAGAAGTGGGGTGTGATTAGAGCAGAACGAAGGTGGAGAAGTGGCATCGTCGCGTCTCCAGCTGTGGGCTCGTGATGAGGGAAAAGGACCCTGTGCTGTGCAGTAGCTGAAGAATAAGCCAGATACAGTCCACCCATCCACTCTCCCTGCACACTTAGTCCAGTTCCGGGTGGCAGGGGGGGTCTGGGGTCTATCCCAGCATGCACTGGGCAGAAGGCAGGGAGACACCCTACACAGGCCACCGGTCCATCGCAGGACCCACAGCCACTCACTCAGCATTGACACCTACAGGCAATTTCTAAACTTACCTGGGCTGGAATTTACAGGCTAATGTTCTCTAACGTCATTTGTTACTTTATTCATCGTAACTTTTCTACTGAAAAAGACGTTGAGTCAGCTTTTGGCCTTTCCTCTTGAAGAGTCCCCGTAGTTAAGCTTCTCTCGGCCAATCTTGTCTTCTGACACTCATGATGTCGCCAGACACACTCATTTGCATACAGCCAATCAGATCAAATTATGAAAACGTGAAACCACGCCCCTTCCTGTCAACTCTCGCTTGTACTGGTCACTCAAAGCTCAGCTCATGAATATTAACGATATTGGCCACGCCCTCAGTTTTTGAGCGTTTAGAATAGTTATGGTAAAGGTTGTTGAGACGGTTTAGAATAGTTACGGTAAAGGTTATTGAGACGGTTTAGAATAGTTACGGTAAAGGTTATTGAGACGGTTTAGAATAGTTACGGTAAAGGTTATTGAGACGGTTTAGAATAGTTATTTAGAATAGTTACGGTAAAGGTTATTGAGACAGTTTAGAATAGTTACGGTAAAGGTTATTGAGACGGTTTAGAATAGTTATGGTAAAGGTTATTGGGACGGTTTAGAATATTTATGGTAAAGGTTATTGAGACAGTTTAGAATAGTTATGGTAAAGGTTATTGAGACGGTTTAGAATAGTTATGGTAAAAGTTATTGAGACGGTTTAGAATAGTTATGGTAAAGGTTATTGAGACGGTCTAGAATAGTTATGGTAAAGGTTATTGAGACAGTCTAGAATAGTTATGGTAAAGGTTATTGAGACGGTTTAGAATAGTTATGGTAAAGGTTATTGAGACATTTTAGAATAGTTATGGTAAAGGTTATTGAGACAGTTTAGAATAGTTACGGTAAAGGTTATTGAGACAGTTTAGAATAGTTAGGGTGAAGGTTATTGAGACGGTTTAGAATAGTTAGGGTAAAGGTTATTGAGACGGTTTAGAATAGTTACGGTAAAGGTTATTGAGACAGTTTAGAATAGTTACGGTAAAGGTTATTGAGACGGTTTAGAATAGTTACGGTAAAGGTTATTGAGACGGTTTAGAATAGTTAGGGTAAAGGTTATTGAGACGGTTTAGAATAGTTAGGGTAAAGGTTATTGAGACGGTTTAGAATAGTTAGGGTAAAGGTTATTGAGACGGTTTAGAATAGTTAGGGTAAAGGTTATTGAGACGGTTTAGAATAGTTACGGTAAAGGTTATTGAGACGGTTTAGAATAGTTACGGTAAAGGTTATTGAGACGGTTTAGGATAGTTAGGGTAAAGGTTATTGAGACGGTTTAGAATAGTTACGGTAAAGGTTATTGAGACGGTTTAGAATAGTTACGGTAAAGGCTATTGAGACGGTTTAGAATAGTTAGGGTAAAGGTTATTGAGACGGTTTAGAATAGTTAGGGTAAAGGTTATTGAGACGGTTTAGAATAGTTACGGTAAAGGTTATTGGGACGGTTTAGAATAGTTACGGTAAAGGTTATTGAGACGGTTTAGAATAGTTACGGTAAAGGTTATTGAGACGGTTTAGAATAGTTATGGTAAAGGTTATTGAGACGGTTTAGAATAGTTACGGTAAAGGTTATTGAGACGGTTTAGAATAGTTACGGTAAAGGTTATTGAGACATTTTAGAATAGTTATGGTAAAGGTTATTGAGACGGTTTAGAATAGTTATGGTAAAGGTTATTGAGACGGTTTAGAATAGTTACGGTAAAGGTTATTGAGACGGTTTAGAATAGTTACGGTAAAGGTTATTGAGACGGTTTAGAATAGTTACGGTAAAGGTTATTGAGACGGTTTAGAATAGTTACGGTAAAGGTTATTGAGACGGTTTAGAATAGTTACGGTAAAGGTTATTGAGACGGTTTAGAATAGTTACGGTAAAGGTTATTGAGACGGTTTAGAATAGTTACGGTAAAGGTTATTGAGACGGTTTAGAATAGTTACGGTAAAAGTTATTGAGACGGTTTAGAATAGTTACGGTAAAGGTTATTGAGACGGTTTAGAATAGTTACGGTAAAGGTTATTGAGACGGTTTAGAATAGTTATGGTAAAGGTTATTGAGACGGTTTAGAATAGTTATGGTAAAGGTTATTGAGACGGTTTAGAATAGTTACGGTAAAGGTTATTGAGACATTTTAGAATAGTTATGGTAAAGGTTATTGAGACGGTTTAGAATAGTTACGGTAAAGGTTATTGAGACATTTTAGAATAGTTATGGTAAAGGTTATTGAGACGGTTTAGAATAGTTATGGTAAAGGTTATTGAGACGGTTTAGAATAGTTACGGTAAAGGTTATTGAGACGGTTTAGAATAGTTATGGTAAAGGTTATTGAGACGGTTTAGAATAGTTACGGTAAAGGTTATTGAGACGGTTTAGAATAGTTACGGTAAAGGTTATTGAGACGGTTTAGAATAGTTACGGTAAAGGTTATTGAGACGGTTTAGAATAGTTACGGTAAAAGTTATTGAGACGGTTTAGAATAGTTATGGTAAAGGTTATTGAGACGGTTTAGAATAGTTATGGTAAAGGTTATTGAGACGGTTTAGAGTAGTTATGGTAAAGGTTATTGAGACGGTTTAGAGTAGTTATGGTAAAGGTTATTGAGACGGTTTAGAATAGTTACGGTAAAGGTTATTGAGACGGTTTAGAATAGTTACGGTAAAGGTATAAAACCACAATATTGAACGTTTTCAAATAGAAAAACTCTAGCTGAATGTTTTATTCAAGGGTTTCGGACTTGAACAGTTAAATCTGATGAATGATTTCAGTCCGACTTGACCACGCACGTCACTGGACTGTGGGAGGAAACCCCTGCACACAGGGGAAGAGCTTACCAACGCCACATAGATGGGTGGGAATCAAACCTAAGACCTTCTTGCGGCGGGGGGGGGGGGGGCTGAGCTTCTAGATATGAAGCTACCGCACTGCCCGGAGCCAGACTGGAAGTCTGCAAATACAACAACAACAAAAGGAGTCAAACAAGTTTTATGAATTGTAGTTTTTACCACCAGGCGGTCAGAATAATGAACAGTAGGGGCCTTGCATAACTTCCAGTGACATATTAATGTGTGGGATTTCTTATTTCTCATTTGTTGGTTTTGTTGTTATTTATTATTCCCTCATATATATATATATATATATATACTTGTTATCATTTGGAAGTCCAGAAGGCCTGCCGCCAGTCAGCGTGTCCAGCGGGGGGGAAGCGTCTTTACTGAACTCGACAAGAGACGGGCAGCTTCCTCTCGGAGAGATGGCCCGCCGCGGCGACAGGGTCAGGTAGGTCACGAGGAGCCGGGACGGCCCAGGACACGAGTGTTTCCCCCAGTCTGACAAAGAACCAAGAGAACGGAGAACCCTTACCCCCCTGTCTTTCTGCCCCAGTCTACCTGCCAAGCTGATAAACGGAGGGGTAGCCGGGTTCGTCGGCGTCACCTGCGTGTTCCCCATCGACCTGGCCAAGACCCGGCTGCAGAACCAGAAGACCGGCCCGGTGCTCTACACGTCAATGTGGGGAGAATTTAAGATTGTAAAGTAGAAATGCATGCAACTCATAAACGTGCAGTTTCTTCTTCTATGTTTTTACAGTAACCGCAGTAGAGACTTGGATTTGACTGGACATTCGCTGGTATGAGCCAGTAAACCTGTCCACTCCTCATGCAGGTCTGACTGCCTGATCAAAACCGTCCGCTCTGAGGGCTGCTTCGGCATGTACAGAGGTACCTCCTGCTTCGCCCGTGTGGGATCGTGGCGTTAATTGTTAATACCTACTCTGTGTTTTCTCATGTACGCCCACTTCCTCCAGGCGCGGCGGTGAACTTGGCCCTCGTCACGCCGGAGAAAGCCGTCAAGCTGGCTGCTAACGACCTGTTCAGACGTCTCCTGCCCAGGGACGGGTGAGTTAATGGAGGGACAGGGCTCACGCTTGACTCCTCCGTCATTTGCTGCCCCGTCCGCTCATCTGCACCGCTTCTTATTCAATTATCTTCCCGCTCGACTCGTCTGGAGGGCGTGCGGTGCGTCGCGCCGCACACGGGGGAAACCTGCCGGGGGTCACTACCCCGAACCCGGGACGAGTGCCACGCAACATGCAGAACAGCTTGTATTCACTTTATTTTAGGTTTGGATCGTCTGCCAGCGACGTCGCTGGCGGCTTGTGATGTGGCCGCTGATGGAGCGCTGTCCCCGCTACACACCGTGTGTGTGTGTGTGCAGATGTGGTTGTTTCCCTTTAAAAACACAACTGAAGATGTTCTGGTTTGGAAAAGGGGCGGCACGGCGGCGCAGTGGGTAGCGCGGTGGCCTCACAGCGAGAAGGTCCCGGGTTCGAGCCCCCGGGGTAGCCCGACCTTGGGGGTCGTCCCGGGTCGTCCTCTGTGGTTTCCTCCCACAGTCCGAAGACATGTAGGTCAGGTGACTCGGCCAGACTAAACTGTCCCTGTGTGTGTGTGTGTGTGTGTGTGTGTGTGTGTGTGTGTGTGTGTGTGTGTGTGTGTGTGTGTGTGTGTGTGTGTGTGTGTGTGTGTGTGTGTGTCGGCCCTGTGTGACGGCCCGGCAGCCTGTCCAGGGTGTCTCCCCACCTGCCGCCCAATGACTGCTGGGACAGGGGGCTCCTGAGAGCAGGACAAGCGGTCTGGATGCATGGAGGCTTTTCTGTATTGGCTGTTGCTTCCCACACCTCCACCCTCCACTCCACCCTCTGTTAGAATCAGGGGGGTGGGGGTGGGGGGGGACACCAAACCAGCGCCGGCAGCGGAACACAGCTAATCCTTATCTTCGGCTTAAAAACACACTCCCTCAAAAGCCTCCCGCGTCTTTAAACGTCCGCGCTCCCATGGCGACCAATTAAAGCTGCTGAATTATTGACCAATCTGTGCTAAGTGGTGGATTATTATTCCAGTGTGTGTGTGTGTGTGTGAGTGTGCACACACACACACACAGACCGGTGTGGCCAGGACAGTCGTGAGCAAGGTCAGCCAGGAGGAGGGAAAAGCAGTGAACGATGTTATATTGACCTCCACAAGAGCCGAGAGCCGGGACCTGATGTGTGCTGGATGTCCGTCTCCTTCCTCCCCACAGGCACAAGCCGGGAGTTGTGGGAGAGATGCTGGCGGGCTGCGGGGCGGGCGTGTGTCAGGTAAGGTCCGGCTGGGCTTGATCACCCAGATAACACTCCCCCCGGCTCCACGCGGGGCCGGCGGACCACCGCCGATATGACGTGGTAGGCAATAGCCGCCCACCGGCTCGGCCATTAGCGTGGAGCGCCTCCGGTGGCAGGGTGATGATATATGTGTTAGTGCCTAATAGTGCCTAAGTGTTTGAGTGCCCTAAGTGCCGTGTCTTGCTGTGGCTCCCACGGTTCCTCCTTCCAAATGACTTGTGTGTGTGTGTGTGTGTGGGTAGAACTTGCCAAGAGGTTATCGGCTGGCGCCGTTTCAGCGTTGATCGTCGGCGGCTCACACGGGGTTTTTAAAAGGCTCCACGACAGACCCGTGAGCTCCGACTCCTCTGCACACTACTGTCAAACGGTGCAGCGTGGAGGTTTAGCTCAGTGACCCTAGAGACCGGCCCGGTCCCAGATGTGAGAATCCTGCAGCACCACCCCCCCCCAGAAATCAGGGAGAATATCCGCGGCCCACAAGGCCCCTGTTATGAGTCCTGCACCACGGCCTGTTTAGAAACGGCGTTTCTGGGTCATCAGCAGAGGAGGGTATTCATACCAAACCCACGCCGAGTCTCCGGGGGGGCAAATTAACGATTCATACCCGTATAACCCGGCGGCCCAGAAGCCACCAGTAAATACAGTGTGAATTTAGTGCAACGTAGGCCGCCTCCTCCGTGTCCCACAGGAGGCCCGCTTCGCTCCGGGTTCAAGTGCCACCGGACCCGTTTCCTGTTCCTTACACAGCCTTGAATTCAAGACAAGGAAGAAGAAGAAGAAGAAAAACTTTCACAGAATCAGAAATGTTCTGGAACTTCCACTTCAGTTCACATCATTTATGATATCATAATGTTACCGTATCATCAGCGTGCCGACAACCCGCCGCTCTTTCTTTCTGGACGCTGCAGCGGTCTCGCGATGTCGTTGTTTCCTACTTAAAAAAAAACCCACAAGAATGTAGGGAGCGAACGTCCCCGAAACCGACATTTCTGAGACGAGGAGCCCTGGGTGCAAAATCTCCCCGTTTCTGAGGTGTCGAGGTTTCCTCACGGGGGGCCCACAGGTCTGGACATGAGGCAGGGGCCGTTCCCCCAAGAGGCTGAGAAACACTGATCCATAGTAGATAAAAGGGGCCGGCACGCTGACCCGGTGGTCAGCAAGAAGGTCCTGGGTTCGAACCCCGGGGTTGTCCAACCTTGGGGGTCGTCCTCTGTGTGGAGTTTGCATGCTCTCCCCCGGCTGCTCCGGTTTCCCCCACCATCAAAAAGACATGCGTGTTAGGGTTATACTCCTGTCTGTTCCCCTGGGTAGGACGCTAAACTGCAACCGCAGGCTGCAGAGGGGTAGCACCTTACCTCAGCAAGGGAACCTTTAGCTAAGGACGACGTCTCTACTGATAGATCTGGTCCTCCTGCATGCCTGTATGGTACTCCCCATGGTGCCCAGTCCAGCCAACACACTGGGATAGGAGGAGGGAACTCTGATTTTAAATCCCCGGGCACAGCCTGCCCAGCTGTCAGTACCCGGGAAGGGTAAACCGTGGCGGCTCCGCTCAGTCAGCTCGGCAGCGGTTCTGGCAACCGGCAGCTCTGTTTGTCAACTGGGCAGCGGTTCTGGCAACCGGCAGCTCTGTTTGTCAACCGGGCAGCGGTTCTGGCAGAAAGCAGCAGGATTCCTCTGCGGCCTTCTCAGCTACGCCGTGCCGCCGAACAACAGGAAATCCTGCCAAGGGGGCGCTATAGAGCGCCAAATAGCGTCGTCATCTAGGGCAGCGTTTCCCAACCCGGTCCTCAAGGACCCCCTATCCTGCAGATGTTCTTTGCAACCCGGGATAGGTACTGACCTGTTTGTAGTTATTCAACCGATCAGCGATGAATTGTGTCAGCTGTTGCACACCTCGCATAATTAAGTGCTGCGAGATGATTGGTCGAGTCAGTACAAGCAGGGCTACCTGTGCAGGGTTACAATGAAAACCTGCAGGATAGGGGGTCCTTGAGGACCGGGTTGGGAAACGCTGATCCAGGGCGCAGCCTCACATTTGAATATGGAGATAGTGAGTATACTATCTTTGTATTAACTTGTGTTTTACCCGTTTCGGGTGAAGGCGTGTGTGGGTGGGTGTGCCCCTGACCGAGGCATGGCGAGACGAACTGGAGTTGGGCCCCCCGGTGCTGCACGGCGGCTGCCCACTGCTCCTAGACAAGCGCTCCCCAAAACTTCCCACGTCCTCATGTAGGACGGGAGGGCCACCATACACGAGACGGCAGCATGACCCCTCACACCTCCACAGCCACACATGTCATGTCCACATGGCCAGTACACGTGACTCGTATTCTGGTTTTGTCTGGAAGTCTTCTGGCCTTTATTTTTCACTAGAAGAACCCCGCTACAATGTAGCGGTTTGGTTCTCCACCCGTCTGAATCTCCCTCCTCTTCATCCTGCCAGCTAACCGCCTTCCCCCTGCCCCTAACCCCCCTCCCCCACTCCAACTCCCTCCCCCCCAAATGCTCAGAAGCATCTGAAATGCCGAGAAAAGTGGTTTTTTAGCCATTTTTAGAAAATGCATATTTTGCATAATTATGCATAATTATTATAATTATTTAAATTTTCTGCTATTTTCCTGGTCCTCTCTGCAACAATACCTACCACCTCCAAAAAAAAATGAGGATCATAAATGCATCTTTGCAAAAATGCATATATTTTGCATAATGCCAAAACATTTGTAAGTCCCAGAAATGTTTTTTTATATAGGTGAAAAAAATCAAAGATGCTCAGAATCACCTGAAATGCCGAGAAAAGTGGTTTTTATCCATTTTTAGAAAAATGCATATTTTGCATATTTATGCATAATTATGCATAATTTTCATATACTTTTCTGCTATTTTTTATAGGTGCCCCTGATCATCCCCAATAACCTCCAAAAAGAATCCAGGCCCCGAGTGCTTTAGTTTGGCCGTTTATAGACTCACACACAGACACACACAGACACACACCACACACACGTGGTGACAATACAGGAGTAGATCTAACTTGCCTCTTGCCTCCTAAGAAAAGAGAACAACGGCGTTAGCTGAGATTGTTGTGGTATTTCCTGTGTGCTCATGGCAACGCACTGTATCCAGGTCATCATCACCACGCCCATGGAGATGCTGAAGATCCAGCTGCAGGACGCAGGGAGGATAGGTGAGGCGGGGACACAAGTGCTCCAACTCGCACACGACAACCGCTGAGAATCGATAGCACTGTTTACACTGTGTGTGTGTGTGTGTGTGTGTGTGTGTGTGTGTGTGTGTGTGTGTCCAAAAGCAGAGGCTCAAAGAAGGCGGCTGTCCCGGCAAGATGAAGCGTCTCGCTGCCGTCCAGGAGAGACCAAGTCTCCCACCGCCACACAGATTACTGGGGAGTTACTGAGGACCAAGGGCATTTCGGGGCTCTACAGGGGCCTCGGAGCGACGCTGCTGAGGTACACCAAACGTACTGAACCCCAAAAACGACAATCTTAAAAAACCCCAAATATCTCCCAAATGGCACTGCACCATCAGAAAAATGGTTCATTAGTCTTTAAAATGTTTGTTTATTGGAAAACGAGATACTGGCAATGAAACAAGATCGTTTCTATACATACATACATACACACACACACACATATATATATACATATACATATATACATGCATATATATATACACACGTACATACATACATACATGCACACACACACATATATATATATACACACACACTCACACACATATATACATACATATATATATATATATATATATATATATACATACATACATATATACACACACACACACACACACACACACACACACACACACATATATATATGTGTATGTATGGGTGGCGCAGTGGTTAGCGCGGTCCACTCACAGCAAGAAAGTCCCGGGTTCGAGTCCCGGGGTAGTTCAACCTTGAGGGTCGTCCCAGGTCGTCCTCTGTGTGGAGTTTGCATGTTCTCCCCGTGTCTGCGTGGGTTTCCTCTGGGGGCTCCGGTTTCCTCCCACAGTCCAAAGACCTGTAGGTCAGGTGGATCGGCTGTACTGAATTGTCCCTAGGTGTGAATGTGAATGTGAGTGTGTGTCTGCCCTGTGATGGCCTGGCGGCCTGTCCAGGGTGTCTCCCTGCCTGCCACCCAGTGGCTGCTGGGATAGACTCCAGCACCCCCGCCACCCTGAGAGCAGGACAAGCGGTTCAGATAATGGATGGATGGATATATATATATAGTATATATTTACTATAACTGCTATATTTAGGCTACAAGTATAAATATATGTAGCCCTACACAGCCTACATACGTGTGTGTGCATGTGTGTGTGTTTTCAACACAACTAGCTTCACAAGTGCTACAGGAAAGCTATGTGTACTTTATATACTACCAGAAACATTATATATGGAGAGAGAAAAACCTCCAGTTGAGGTACAGCTGCGATATATGACCAGAAGATTATCATTATTATTAGTATTATTACTACGTCCTTGTCCTTGCGAGCGACAGCTTGAACGGTCAGGCAGTCCACAAATTTGGCAAGGATGGGAACAATAAATGGGAACCATAAATCAAACGCACCCTTCCAAACGTGGCCCGCTAGACTACCCGAGCGCAGCTTGTCAGCGGTGTAACAAATGTGACCGGTGAACCCGGCAGGCATCGGGTAGGCGAACCGTTCAAGGCAACTCGCGCCGGAGAAGGGTCCTCACCTTTCTCATTAGCGTTTAGTCCTCCGTTGTAGAATAACAGCGGATCCAGTCTGTCCGCCTCTCTTTCGAGGCCTCGAAATCGAATCAGTGTCGGAGTCCAGGCGTCGAGGTGGTTTGAAGCGCATCAGAACGCTGGCAGTACCTGCCAGCGCAGTAGGAAACAGCGGATTCGAGCAGAAAGTGGGTTTGACACGCGTCAGAATCACTCCCACTGCATTCAGGCCTATTTACATCCGATATAACGTGACTGGCGGCCTGTCCAGGGTGTCTCCTAACCTGCCGCACAATGACTGCTGGGATAGGCTCCAGCATCCCCGTGACCCTGAGAGCAGGGCAAGCGGTGTGGATGACGGATGGATGGATGGGTAACATAACTGACTGACTGGCGCTGCTTACGGAGCCCACGGGAAAAGTAGCCTACCAGATGTCCAGCAGCCACTCCCTGACGGAAACGGCTCTTCCCAGTGCGGCATTACTGCGCCTTTCAACCCAACGCGAACTCGCTTCCCTCGCGCGGGTTTGATCGCCGGCCTGAAAAAGGAACAAGCGAACTTCGTGCAACGTCACAGCGAGCGGCTCAGAGTACGCCGATGCTGCCCGAGAGTTTGTCAGACCTAGCAGAAGACACAGCTAATTCACAGTGATGGGAATTCCAGCTCTTTTGAGTGAGCCGGATTATTTGGCTCGGCTCAGCAATAAGAGCCAAATGACGTATGATAAATAACAACAAACGCTATTACACATGAGTACTGAACATTGTATTTATATTAAACTATGTTTTGTATGTTTTTGTTAACCCAGCCACTGAGGACGCACAAGCCAGGGCATTCTTAGCGCCGGTCCCAAGCCTGGATAAACATGGTGGGTAGCGTCAGGAAGGGTATCCAGCATTAAACCTTTACCAAATCAAATATGCGGATCATAAATCAGATTTCCATTCCGGATCGGTCAAGGCCCGGGTTACCAACGACGGCCACTGGTACTGTTGGCCAGCAGGGTGCCGGTGGAAACTATGCTACTGTTGGCCAGCAGGGTGTCAGTGGAAACTATGCTACTGTTGGCCAGCAGGGTGCTGGTGGAAACTATGCTACTGTTGGCCAGCAGGGTGCTGGTGGAAACTATGCTACTGTTGGCCAACAGGGTGCTGGTGGAAACTATGCTACTGTTGGCCAGCAGGGTGCTGGTGGAAACGATGCTACTGTTGGCCAGCAGGGTGCTAGTGGAAACGATGCTACTGTTGGCCAGCAGGGTGCCAGTGGAAACGATGCTACTGTTGGCCAGCAGGGTGCCGGTGGAAACTATGCTACTGTTGGCCAGCAGGGTGCCGGTGGAAACTATGCTACTGTTGGCCAGCAGGGTGCTGGTGGAAACTATGTAACAGTTGGGCGAAGGACAAGGGGGAGGGGCATGTCCAGAGGCAGTGGGAGAACAGGAAGGGTAGGAGTGTTGAGGGGAGAGTCAGAACTTTGAATGTTGGCACTATGACTGGTAAAGGGAGAGAGCTGGCTGATATGATGGAGAGAAGGAAGGTAGATATACTGTGTGTGCAAGAGGCCGGGTGGAAGGGGAGGAAGGCCGGGAGCATCGGAGGTGGGTTCAAACTCTTCTACCATGGCGCGAATGGGAGGAGTAATGGGGTAGGGGTAATTCTGGAGGAAGAGTATGTCAAGAGTGTGTTGGAGGTGAAATGCGTGTTGGACAGAGTGATGAGTATGAAGCTGGAAATCGAAGGTGTTTTGATGAATCTTATCAGCGCATATGCCCCACAAGTTGGATGTGAGATGGAAGAGAAGGAAGAATTCTGGAGTGAGTTGGAGGAAGTGGTGGAGAGGGCACCCAAGGAGGAGAGAGTGGTGACTGGAACAGACGTTAACGGGCATGTTGGTGAAGGGAACAGAGGTGATGAGGACGTGATGGTGTCAAGGAGAGGAATGAGGAGGGCAGATGGTGGTGGATTTTGCGAAAAGGATGGAAGCGGTTGTGATGAATACATACTATCTCAGGGAGAGGGAGGAACACAGGGTGACGGATAAGAGTGGAGGAAAGTAGACACAGGTGGACTATATCTTATGCAGGAGGCACCATCTGAAAGGGATTGAAGACTGCAAGGTGGTGACGGGAGACTGTAGCTAGGCAGCATCAGATGGTGGTCCGTAGGATGACTTTGGAGATCAAGAAGAGGAAGAGAATGAAGGCAGAGCCAAAGATCAAATGGTGGAAGTTGAAGAAAAGAGAGGTAGTGGGTGGTAGTGAAGAGTTGTCAGATGGCTGGGCAAGCACTGCAGAAATAGTGAGGGAGACAGCTAGGAAGGTATTTGGTGTGTCATCTGGGCAGAGGAATGAAGACAAGGAGACTTAGTGGTGGAATGAGGAAGTACAGCAAAGTATACAGAGGAAGAGGTTGGCAAAGAAGAAGTGGGATAGTCAGAGAGATGAAGAAAGTAGACAGAAGTGCAAGGAGATGTGGTCTAAAGCGAATAGAGAGGTGTTAAAGGCAAAGGAAAGGTGCATGGTGAGTTATATCAAAGGTTGGAAGGGTGGACACTAAAGAAGGAGAAAAGGACTTGTACTGCTTGGCAGAGGGACCGAGCTGGGGAGGATGTGCAGCAGGTTAGGGCGATGAAGGATAGAGATGGAAATGTGCTGACAAGCGAGGAGAGTGTGTTGAGAAGGTGGAAGGAGTACTTTGAAGGGCTGATGAAAGATGAAGATGAGAGAGAGAGAGAGAGAAGTTTGGATGATGTGGGGATAGTGAATCAGGAAGTGGGGTGGATTAGCAAGGAGGACGTGAGGGCAGCTATGCGGAGGATGTAGAGTAGAAAAGTGGTTGGTCCAGATGAGGAGGCAAGGAGGTGTTTAGGAGAGATAGCAGTGGGGTTTTTAACTAGGTTATTTAACAAAATCCTGGAAAGTGAGAGGAGGCCTGAGGAGTGGAGAAGAAGCATATTGGTACCAGTTTTCAAGAATAAGGGTGATGTCCAGAACTACAAAGGTATAAAGTTGGTCAGCCACAGCATGAAGATATGGGAAAGAGCAATAGAAGCTAGGTTAAGAGGAGGAGAGGTGGTGATCAGCAGCAGCAGTATGGGTTCATGTCAGGAAAGAGCACCACAGATGTGATGTTTGCTTTGAGAATGTTGATGGAGAAGTATAGAGGAGGCCAGAAGGAGTTACTACACTGTGTCTTTGTGGATTTAGAGAAAGCATACGAGGTGTGGTATTGTATGAGGAAGTCAGGAGTTGCAGAGAAGTATGTAGGAGTGGTGCAGGATATGTATGAGGGAGGTGTGACGGTGGTGAGGTGTGTGGTAGGAACGACAGATGGGTTCAAGGTGGAGGTGAGATTACATCAAGGATCGGCTCTGAGCCCTTCCTTGTTTGCGATGGTGATGGACAGGTTGATGGATGAGATCAGCCAGGACAGGCCACCAGTCCTTCACAGGGCCGCCAGTACTCATAAAAAACATGAACGCAGTTACACACCATCACCATCTGGTGGACAGAACAAACAAGAGCCATGTCATGGCATAGATAACGTTCTTGAAACCTGAAAATATCATAAGAATGTCAACGTGTGATTGCATGTGTTCACATGAAGAAAGAAAGAAAAATCGACACTTGACGTCCCTGACATTTCCGTTTCCTCTCCAGTCAGCAGAAACACCAGCCGTTACTTATCACAGAACGTTGAATCAGTTCATCACAGCGTTTACTGAGAGAAACGTTTAATCGCTCTCAATAAACGTTGCGTCCTGGCGACAGGCATGGGCCCAAGTCCAAGAATACTGGGTTGGTACCCGGTGCTTTACCTGTGCCTGCATCCAGTGGGTTAGTGCTGTGTCGGGAAGGACATCCGACATAACATTTTGCCAAATAATTTTGCAAATAGACATATGAATATGCAGTATATTGGGAGAAGGATGCTGAATATGGAGCTGCCAGGGAAGAGGAGAAGAGGAAGGCCAAAGAGGAGGTTTATGGATGTGGTGAGGGAGGACATGCAGGTGGCTGGTGTGACAGAGGAAGATGCAGAGGACAGGAAGAGATGGAAACGGATGATCCGCTGTGGCGCCCCCTAACGGCAGCAGCCAAAAGTAGTAGTAGTAGTGGTAGAGATTATGCGGATTGACAAAACCATACCGTATTGGTCGAGGCTTCATACCGGGTCGGTCGAGGCCCGGGTTGACAATGACCACCACTGGTGTTGTGCCCTCACAGGGTACCGATGGAAACTATAAAATCCGCTGTGGTGACCCTTGAGAAACAGGGTACAAACCAGAAGAAGAAGAAGAAGGAGGAGGAGGAGGAGGAGGAGGAGGAGGAGGAGGAGGATAAACGTTGGGTCCAGATGAACGGATTCAACTTTCTCTGATTTCCTTACCTGGATTATTGAGCACGCATAAAGACAGCCGTTACTTAATTAAAGGAAGTTAAGGACATTACAGTACGGAGGAAATAATTAAAATTCAAGAAAATTGCGTTAGCTATGATTAAATAACTTATGACACCCAATTGCAGAGGGCGAAATCACACGCAGCAGCAAAAAAACCCAACTCATCCCCCTCTCGTGCTGAGACATTTCACCTGCCATCCGCCAAAGTTCGCTTGCTAGCTGTTTGTTAGGAAGAGGTGGTAGGGAGAGGTGTTATGTGTTAGGAAGAGGTGTTATGTGTTAGGGAGAGGTGTTATGTGTTAGGAAGAGGTGTTATGTGTTAGGGAGAGGTGTTATGTGTTAGGAAGAGGTGTTATGTGTTAAGAAGAGGTGTTATGTGTTAGGGAGAGGTGTTATGTGTTAGGGAGAGGTGTTATGTGTTAGGGAGAAGTGTTATGTGTTAGGAAGAGGTGTTATGTGTTAGGAAGAGGTGTTATGTGTTAGGAAGAGGTGTTATGTGTTAGGGAGAGGTGTTATGTGTTAGGAAGAGGTGTTATGTGTTAGGAAGAGGTGTTATGTGTTAGGGAGAGGTGTTATGTGTTAGGAAGAGGTGTTATGTGTTAGGAAGAGGTGCTATGTGTTAGGAAGAGTTGTTGTGTGTTAGGGAGATGTGTTATGTGTTAGGAAGAGGTGTTATGTGTTATGAAGAGGTGTTATGTGTTAGGGAGATGTGTTATGTGTTAGGAAGAGGTGTTATGTGTTAGGGAGAGGTGTTATGTGTTAGGAAGAGGTGTTATGTGTTGGGAAGAGGTGTTATGTGTTAGGAAGAGGTGTTATGTGTTAGGGAGAGGTGTTATGTGTTAGGGAGAGGTGTTATGTGTTAGGAAGAGGTGTTATGTGTTAGGGAGAAGTGTTATGTGTTAGGGAGAGGTGTTATGTGTTAGGAAGAGGTGTTATGTGTTAGGAAGAGGTATTGGGTGTTAGGAAGAGGTGTTATGTGTTAGGGAGAGGTGTTATGTGTTAGGGAGAGGTGTTATGTGTTAGGAAGAGGTGTTATGTGTTAGGAAGAGGTGTTATGTGTTAGGGAGAGGTGTTAGGAAGAGGTGTTATGTGTTAGGGAGAGGTGTTATGTGTTAGGGAGAGGTGTTAGGAAGAGGTGTTATGTGTTAGGGAGAGGTGTTATGTGTTAGGAAGAGGTGTTATGTGCTAGGGAGAGGTGTTATGTGTTAGGGAGAGGTGTTATGTGTTAGGAAGAGGTGTTATGTGTTAGGGAGAGGTGTTATGTGTTATGAATAGGTGTTATGTGTTATGAAGAGGTGTTATGTGTTAGGGAGATGTGTTATGTGTTAGGAAGAGGTGTTATGTGTTAGGGAGAGGTGTTATGTGTTAGGGAGAGGTGTTATGTGTTAGGGAGAGGTGTTATGTGTTAGGGAGAGGTGTTATGTGTTAGGAAGAGGTGTTATGTGTTAGGAAGAGGTGTTATGTGTTAGGAAGAGTTGTTGTGTGTTAGGAAGAGGTGTTATGTGTTAGGAAGAGGTATTGGGTGTTAGGAAGAGGTGTTATGTGTTAGGGAGAGGTGTTATGTGTTAGGGAGAGGTGTTATGTGTTAGGAAGAGGTGTTATGTGTTAGCAAGAGGTGTTATGTGTTAGGGAGAGGTGTTATGTGTTAGGGAGAGGTGTTATGTGTTAGGGAGAGGTGTTATGTGTTAGGAAGAGGTGTTATGTGTTAGGAAGAGGTGTTATGTGTTAGGGAGAGGTGTTAGGAAGAGGTGTTATGTGTTAGGAAGAGGTGTTAGGAAGAGGTGTTATGTGTTAGGGAGAGGTGTTATGTGTTAGGGAGAGGTGTTAGGAAGAGGTGTTATGTGTTAGGGGGAGGTGTTATGTGTTAGGAAGAGGTGTTATGTGTTAGGGAGAGGTGTTATGTGTTAGGGAGAGGTGTTATGTGTTAGGAAGAGGTGTTATGTGTTAGGGAGAGGTGTTATGTGTTATGAATAGGTGTTATGTGTTAGGGAGATGTGTTATGTGTTAGGGAGATGTGTTATGTGTTAGGAAGAGGTGTTATGTGTTAGGGAGAGGTGTTATGTGTTAGGGAGAGGTGTTATGTGTTAGGGAGAGGTGTTATGTGTTAGGAAGAGGTGTTATGTGTTAGGGAGAGGTGTTAGGTGTTAGGAAGAGGTGTTATGTGTTAGGAAGAGGTGTTAGGAAGAGGTGTTATGTGTTAGGAAGGGGTATTGGGTGTTAGGAAGAGGTGTTATGTGTTAGGAAGAGGTGTTAGGTGTTAGGGAGAGGTGTTATGTGTTATGAAGAGGTGTTATGTGTTAGGAAGAGGTGTTAGGTGTTAGGAAGAGGTGTTAGGTGTTAGGAAGAGGTGTTATGTGTTAGGGAGAGGTGTTATGTGTTAGGGAGAGGTGTTATGTGTTAGGGAGAGGTGTTATGTGTTATAAAGAGGTGGTATGTGTTAGGGAGAGGTGTTATGTGTTAGGGAGAAGTGTTATGTGTTAGGAAGAGGTGTTATGTGTTAGGAAGAGGTGTTATGTGTTAGGAAGAGGTGTTATGTGTTAGGGAGAGGTGTTATGTGTTAGGAAGAGGTGTTATGTGTTAGGAAGAGGTGTTATGTGTTAGGGAGAGGTGTTATGTGTTAGGAAGAGGTGTTATGTGCTAGGAAGAGGTGCTATGTGTTAGGAAGAGTTGTTGTGTGTTAGGGAGATGTGTTATGTGTTAGGAAGAGGTGTTATGTGTTATGAAGAGGTGTTATGTGTTAGGGAGATGTGTTATGTGTTAGGAAGAGGTGTTATGTGTTAGGGAGAGGTGTTATGTGTTAGGAAGAGGTGTTATGTGTTGGGAAGAGGTGTTATGTGTTAGGAAGAGGTGTTATGTGTTAGGGAGAGGTGTTATGTGTTAGGGAGAGGTGTTATGTGTTAGGAAGAGGTGTTATGTATTAGGGAGAGGTGTTATGTGTTAGGAAGAGGTGTTATGTGTTAGGAAGAGGTGTTATGTGTTAGGAAGAGGTGTTATGTGTTAGGGAGAAGTGTTATGTGTTAGGGAGAGGTGTTATGTGTTAGGAAGAGGTGTTATGTGTTAGGAAGAGGTATTGGGTGTTAGGAAGAGGTGTTATGTGTTAGGGAGAGGTGTTATGTGTTAGGGAGAGGTGTTATGTGTTAGGAAGAGGTGTTATGTGTTAGGGAGAGGTGTTAGGAAGAGGTGTTATGTGTTAGGGAGAGGTGTTATGTGTTAGGGAGAGGTGTTAGGAAGAGGTGTTATGTGTTAGGGAGAGGTGTTATGTGTTAGGAAGAGGTGTTATGTGTTAGGGAGAGGTGTTATGTGTTAGGGAGAGGTGTTATGTGTTAGGAATAGGTGTTATGTGTTAGGGAGAGGTGTTATGTGTTATGAATAGGTGTTATGTGTTATGAAGAGGTGTTATGTGTTAGGGAGATGTGTTATGTGTTAGGAAGAGGTGTTATGTGTTAGGGAGAGGTGTTATGTGTTAGGGAGAGGTGTTATGTGTTAGGGAGAGGTGTTATGTGTTAGGGAGAGGTGTTATGTGTTAGGAAGAGGTGTTATGTGTTAGGAAGAGGTGTTATGTGTTAGGGAGAGGTGTTATGTGTTAGGAAGAGGTGTTATGTGTTAGGAAGAGGTGTTATGTGTTAGGAAGAGTTGTTGTGTGTTAGGAAGAGGTGTTATGTGTTAGGAAGAGTTGTTGTGTGTTAGGAAGAGGTGTTATGTGTTAGGAAGAGGTATTGGGTGTTAGGAAGAGGTGTTATGTGTTAGGGAGAGGTGTTATGTGTTAGGGAGAGGTGTTATGTGTTAGGAAGAGGTGTTATGTGTTAGGAAGAGGTATTGGGTGTTAGGAAGAGGTGTTATATGTTAGGGAGAGGTGTTATGTGTTAGGGAGAGGTGTTATGTGTTAGGAAGAGGTGTTATGTGTTAGGGAGAGGTGTTAGGAAGAGGTGTTATGTGTTAGGAAGAGGTGTTATGTGTTAGGGAGAGGTGTTATGTGTTAGGGAGAGGTGTTAGGAAGAGGTGTTATGTGTTAGGGGGAGGTGTTATGTGTTAGGGAGATGTGTTATGTGTTAGGGAGATGTGTTATGTGTTAGGGAGAGGTGTTATGTGTTAGGAAGAGGTGTTATGTGTTAGGGAGAGGTGTTATGTGTTATGAATAGGTGTTATGTGTTAGGGAGATGTGTTATGTGTTAGGGAGATGTGTTATGTGTTAGGAAGAGGTGTTATGTGTTAGGGAGAGGTGTTATGTGTTAGGGAGAGGTGTTATGTGTTAGGGAGAGGTGTTATGTGTTAGGGAGAGGTGTTATGTGTTAGGGAGAGGTGTTATGTGTTAGGAAGAGGTGTTATGTGTTAGGGAGAGGTGTTAGGTGTTAGGAAGAGGTGTTATGTGTTAGGAAGAGGTGTTAGGAAGAGGTGTTATGTGTTAGGAAGAGGTGTTATGTGTTAGGGAGAGGTGTTATGTGTTATGAAGAGGTGTTATGTGTTAGGAAGAGGTGTTATGTGTTAGGAAGAGGTGTTAGGTGTTAGGAAGAGGTGTTATGTGTTAGGGAGAGGTGTTATGTGTTAGGGAGAGGTGTTATGTGTTAGGGAGAGGTGTTATGTGTTATAAAGAGGTGGTATGTGTTAGGAAGGTGTTATTAGACTCCATAACAAACCAGAAACTTCCAGTGGACGCCAGCTCGTCTTCACCCATGGTCTTCACAGAATATGCACGAGCGAGCGAGGACAGCTCCGTATCAACTGTCGCGAGAGTTGGTAATCGCGCCGTTGTTTAAACCAACGAACTACAGGTGGGTACAGCGTCCGACAGAACATTGTTTAAAGAACTATTTGTTGGTAAATTCTGTCTTTTTCACCATGGTGTTTTAACCGGGTGTCGATAATGTTACATGTATCTTGGCTGGTTGTAAACCAGCGTTATCATTAGCTGTTAGTTAAGCTAGCTAGCTAACCTCGTTTTCAACGTCAGTTAGCCTAACGTTGACCTACCGTTAATTCCCGCCTAAGTAGGCTAGCTTGTGAAGGAACACGTGGTTATAGATATCTAATTTCTCAAACATGTAGAGTTGAGGTATCTAGTTGTAGCACTATATTCAGGGGGGCTATGAAGCTGGCGGTTCAGCACAACAATAGAAAAAAATAGAAGGAAAACAAATAGAACAGAAAATGTGTTTCATGCACAGCAGGGTTGAAATATGATATACAACCAAGTTTTTCAGTGTAAGGCATAGGCGTTTCTAGCCCATGTTTGGGGGTGCTGCAGCACCCCTAAATCGAACCCCAGCACCCCTAAAATTGAAGAGATTTTTTTAATTTTTTTACTGTATGTCCATGTTTAATAAGCTGAAGAAATGGCAAAACCATATTCAGTATATCAGTGTTTCTCAACCGGGGGTCCGCGGACCCCTAGTGGTCCGTGGTGTAATTGCAAGGGGTCCGTGAAAATAAAATATCTTTAAAAAAAGATCCTATGACATTTATAGAAATAGGATTATTTTACTCAGATGTGACTGAGACCTTTATCTACCTAAACTATAAAGGGTAACAGGACTTTTTTCGCTAATTACATCTGTTTCACAAGTGTAATTTGTTGTATTTTAATAAGAGATCTCGCTCCCGTTTGCATTGTTAAAAGTTACTGCATAAAAAGTCTGTTGTTACATATATCTGAAAGTTACTGAATACATATTCTGTTTTGTTACATATATCTGAAAGTTACTGAATACATATTCTGTTTTGTTACATATATCTGAAAGTTACTGAATACATATTCTGTTTTGTTACATATATCTGAAAGTTACTGCATAAGAATTCTGTTTTGTTAACTTTATCTAAGTTACAACTGAAAGCTCTTATTTTTGCCCCAAAGAGTGAATAAATGCTATAATGCAATTTAAAATGCAGTTTCTACTGTTTCTATCAAATTGCAACCCCCCTCCCCCAAGATCAGGTGGAGGGGTCCTCAGGGTAGGTCAAAAATACGCAGGGGGTCCAGGACCCCAAAAAGGTTGAGAACCACTGCAGTTTATGGTTTAAACGTAATATTTTAACAACAAAAATACAGCACCCCCCCACGCTTCGAAAATGGTTTGATCCACCCCCCCAAATGTATCTTGCCTGGCCGGCCAGCACTCTGGGTGCTCAGCACCCCTAAAGCTCTGATCCTAGAATCGCCCCTGGTGTAAGGATTAAAAAATGAAAAATAAAAACTTGACCCCCCCCCCTTTTCATTTCAGATGACAGACTACTGGACTATCAATGATGTAAGCAAATGGCTCCAAAGCATAAACCTATTCAATGCAAAAGAGGCCTTCGTGGTTATAGAAACCTACAAATGTCCAGTTCGTGATGTTGTGAAGTTTTAGCTGTCAAAATACTGGCAACGCCTACAGCTATTGCATCACCACCAGCCCAGTTTTAGAATTGTCTGCAGAGGGATGCAAGATGAGTTATGAAACTGTTCCTAGTTTGAGAACCCACATCTATAAAACATGTGGATGCTTTCAGGCGGCCTAAAGATAATCATCTTCAAACACAACTCTCTCAGAGGAAAATGAAGAGGACGAGGTGGACGATTTTGAAGACTCAGCGGACTCGCAGTCAATCAGGGAGAACGGTTTGCCTGACTTAAATGCCCTGTTGTCGGGGCTACAGAAGAGCATGTGTGACTTTCTGTCCTAAATCTACAAGGGAAACAACTCCCCAAAGTTACTCGGGGAAACAACTGTTGAAAATCTTCAATTTGTTTTGCAGTTTTTTTTCAACAGTATTATGCTGACATAATGAAATCCCACCTGGACCAGTCAGGGTTCAAACTAAAAGACCACGAGGAATTGGACCATCTACTTTCAAATGAAACTGTTTTGACTGTGCCCTCCAGTATGTGAAGTATGAATACAAATTGCTACAATTTAGCAACGACAACCTGCGTCTGGTGGAGCCAGTCCAACATGTCCGTAGGGTTAACAGCAAGGGGAAGGAAGACACTTTCCACTGTGTTCCAATGAAAGATGTTCTGGAGGTTTATTTGGAGAAACGGGACTTTTTGATTCTTTTCAAAGAAGCAGTGAGAAGGTCCCAGGTGCTCTTTTGGAAGACTTCGCGGATGGTAATGTTTTCCAAACCTGTCCATTTTTTGGAGATCCAAGTATTCTATACATTTATGCACAGATGAATTTGAAGCTGTGAACCCATTAGGTTCTAAAAAAAATCCATACATAAAGTAAATGCCTTCTGTTTTACCGCTGGAAACCGAGAGCCAAAGTATAAATCATTTATTCTGGATATCTTTGCCATTGCTCATACACTGAAGGTGAATGCCAAGTCCCGTTCTGGTCTCTTCCCCTTGATATTCAGGAAGGGATCGCTGTCAAGAGTAGGGTTGAAGACATCCCAAATGAGGAGAAACTAGGAGTTGTTAGCTCTCTCTTGACTAATAACATCAAATACAAAGTAGATGACATCATGATAATTGATGTGGTAGAGGACATTCCCATCTTTAGGAAAGTAGCTAAGATTATCCAGTTCAGGGCTCTCTGGATAGTCTTTGGAAAGCTGCTGACAATCAAGAAGTTCAACAGCCACTATCATGGCTTTTCTCTGGAGGACTAGAAGAAGTGGATTGTGGTTCAGCCAGGGGACGAGAAAGACTACCATGCTTTGGACACCTATGTTCATGATGACAATATGTTCCTTACACTTCAACATAGTGTATATTTCCAGAGGTAAAGGCCCTATATGTATTCCTGCAGTTGTCTTAATGAAATGTTTTCTTTTTCTCTCCTTCTGAAATACGTAACCATCCTCTTTTAGGATTACAATGTGCTGACACTTACATGTAATTCTTACCTCAACAGAACAGCAAATGGATGGGGAAACTGCTGGGATTTACAGAGAGGATGGTTGGAAAAACTTCTCCCTGTGATGAAACACCAGGTCATGTTTTTGAGAGAGTTGGAGAAGCTGCAGAACACCTCATCTCAGACCCAGTAATTATAGCATGTGCATTATCAAAAAAGGGATACTTTTTTGACATGAAAGTCTAGCATGAAGCTTGGAAATATTACTTTATCTTCCCATAGACAAGAAGGTCCAGTGCCATGTGGTGCACTACCTTCAGAACCAAACAGTCAGGAAGTGTACAGCAGACTGGTGTCACCTCATCTAACCTCTTAATGCCACAACCCCCTCTAAGAAAAATAGTTTTCTAGATTGAGATACTCCACATAGACTGCATTTGTTCACATCTTATTAATCAAAGGTGCTTTTTGACAGACAAATGTCAGTTGAATAAATCATGCCTATAAATTCTCATAGTTGTTGAACGAGCCAATAGTAAAACCAAAAATCTAGATTTCCATGAATATGGTGAGTGGTGCCAAGTCTCTGTGAAAGTTTTCCTCCTCATTTCTTTGTATAGTCAGCGAGCTCAGGAGTCATGGCCAGCATTAGATGGCATGCCTCGTCTGCCCCCAGAGCTGCAGCAAGCTCTGCAAAGAAAGGGTCCATCTTTCAAAAAGAAGAACAAGTCCCATTTACAATCACTGTTGATCCAAGTGTTGTTCGACAACACAACCAAATACACATGGTATTTACAGTCAGTGTTATCCTCTTGATTTATGCTCGACGAGTTTGATGTGGGGGACGTGCATTTAGATTTTTAGCGTATCACTTTTACGGTTGCTTATTTCAAGTAACCATATTGCAGTAAATACTGAAATGAAAGGGCTAAATCTGGAAGGCAGGAAAGGTCCAACTGTGGAGATGATCTCGGTGGTATCAACCACTGCCATTTTATGATCTGCGTGACGGCTAATGTCAGAGAGAAACAAGGCGAAGAATTGAAGATGCAATCCAAATATCCTCTAGATCTGCAATTGTTTTGATGGCTGAAATAATGTAGTATGTTTGGCTTGAGAACGTTTACATCATCACTCTTCACACCCCTGAACACCAATATCGTGTTTCTTGTTCCATTTCTCCCCAGATCGTGTTGGAGCTGGACGTTGTTGGGGAGGCTGAATTAAGCTTCACGGAGCATGTATAAGCGCTATCAGTAATGAGCTGCGCCGGCGACGGCCCGACCTCCCCACCATGGAGGACAGAGTGAAGCGCTCGCCGTCTGAGAGAGCTGAGCGGATGGGCAAACCAACCGAGGAGGCGATGGAGATGTTCCCCTTTCTGCAGCCGCCGCTGCTTGTGAGTAGCCCTTAGGAATATTACAGTTGTGTGATTTCAGCTTATTTTCTCCGTATTTTACTCTTAGATTTCAATCCCGTTCCTCGTTTTAGCTTTGTGTAGTTTTCAAACGGCAACATTTAGTTGTTGTTTGGGATTTATAATTTGAAATCCAGTTTTTGTATCGTGATTGGCGTTCATTTTCCAATTTTCATGTCCTTTGGGGTACAGTACTTTCTCAGTGTATAGTGTAGTTTACTGTATCCTTGCTAACAGAAAAACCTTCGATTTGATGACTATGGAAGGCGTATGAGGTGTTGATGTAACCGATGTTGGCCCATTCTATTACTAAAACACTCTCCACTTGGCACACGGTGGCCGTTATCAGCAGACAAAACCTCAGTCTCCGGGTTAATTTTAATTTTGTTTTATTTTTTTATGTTACGTTAGTTTACGTTTGGGGCCAGACATTTTCATTTCCAATGAATTTGCCTTATACACAAGTACACGTTTACTTTACTTATTTATAAGTGTACTTTTTGTTTGTATCAAAGTTTACTAAAATGCATTATCATGCTTTAGTTCACTTGAAATAATCTTGGGAGTCATAACCTTTTAATGACATTGCATTTTGGCCAGGACTTCAAGATGCTCTCAGTGTGATGACATCCGTTGTCATAGGGGTGGTTGATAGGGGGCGTCAGAGAGGCTCCTGTCACGCCTGCTGGGAACTGAGGCTAACAGAGATGGTATGTTACATGCACTTGCATTCTCACACGCACAAATGTACTCATGAAACTACAGGAGAGCCCCCACTCTACATGGCCTTGCACCTCGGTATATAAAAGACATGCTAATTACATACAAACCAGCAGGACGTCTCAAGCCCAACGGCACACGGTGTTTTAAACATCCCTCGTACTAACTCTAAATCAGGGGGAGCTGCCTTTTGTATTTACGCCCCAACTAGATGCAATGCCCTGTCTTGAGGACCTGAGAGAGGCCCCCACACTGAACACTTTTAACAGCAGGTTAAAAACCGTACTTTCCATAACAGCCTATGGCTAAGTTATAAGTTATTGTATATTCTGCACCGATTCCTGTAAAACTGCACTAACACCTGTCTTTGTGCATAGTTATTTTCTACATTTGCCCTTTTATGATTGTTGCGATTGTATTGTCCCTTTATGTAAAGTGCATTGTGTTGCCCTGTGTATGAAATGTGCTATATAAATAAAGTTTGACTTGACGTTTATGCAAACATCATTTATTTCTTCTGAGATTTCTGACCTGCAAAGGAGCGCAGCAATACTGACCCTGCCGGCTCTATTCAAGCAGAGCACCAAGTTCCTTCACTGTTTAGATGAGGTATGTGGTGGATCTTCACACTGTCATTGATATTTTTTGGCGTTGTTAGTTAGCTTAAATTCTATCAGGAGGTTCCTTACATATGTTTCTTTTCCATAGGAACCGACAAGCTCGCTTCCCAACCATCGTCTTCCACGATGCATGGGAGCCTGTCCTAGCTGTGAAAGCTTCCATAAAGATGGGTGGAGTCAGCATCACAAGGGGAGCTATGGATCATGTGCAGCAGGCTCTGCAGTGTCTGCTGGAGGTGTATTTCCTGTTTCCTGTGGAGTAACCCACACAGATGAAACACACACCGTCACTTATGGAACATTCTTTGTTCAAACTAGGAAATTTTAAGAGAAGAGTGTCTGTTCCAGTGCTCAGACTGTACAGTCAGCTTTCACGTTGAATGATGCAATGGATGTAAATAATAATTTTCAAGAAAGTGTTTTCCAAGATTGAAAATCTTTAACCCGCTGTTCTTTTGTTTTTGCAGGTTGGATTGAATCCATCTGGCACTGCTATCCACTAACGTTTATTGGTAATTTCAGATGTTGAGGATTGCTCAGTGATATTTTTATTTTAATATTTAAATTCTTAACTGAAAAGGAAACTGTATTATTTATGTTTATGTGGTGCTATTATGTTTTAATTAATGTGATAATATTTTACATTGTGGAATGTAGCCTACAACTCATGTTGTGTATCGTAGTGTTTTTCTATGCTGCAGCTACTTCTTGATCAATACAGTCAGTTTGAAAACACATCGCTCTTTTCTTTTTCTTCAATCTACAATAGGTTGGTAGTTGCAAAGGGCTTACTGAATATTAATTCAGTTTTGGTTTTATTTAAATTAGTAGTAGTAGTTAAATTAACTTCATATCATGGTAATTCTGCAGAATTGTTAAAAATATGTGGCCAACCGAGGAAATGAAACGTTTGAGATATTGGTTGAACAAATATGTACCAAGCTATAGAAGCTTCTATGTAGAACCGCTGTTGCTTCACAACAAGAAAGTCCTCGGGGGTCGTCCTCTGTGTGGGGTTTTTCTGTTCTCCCCGTGTCTGCGGTGGGTTTTCTCCGGGTGCTCTGGTTTCCCCCACCATCAAAAACACATGCACGTTAGGGTTTGTACTCCCGTCTGTGCCCCTGACCGAGGCATGGCGAGACCAACTGGAGTTGGTCCCCGGGCGCCACCACAGCTAGGATGGGTTCAATCAGGAGAGGAATTCCCCCACGGGGATTAATGAAGTATATCAAACTCAATTAGAACACTAAAGTTACCCGATGAAGTGGATAGGAATTCATTATAGGTTGACTTGTGTAAACCTCATTAATAATGTCATAGCTTTACAGTGATCTGCATCACCCAGAGGTCCGAGTAACACAGTGTTGTTTTCCAGACGCTGTCCTTCTGATCCTAACTTAGCCAAACCTGGAAAGCCGGAATAGAATCCAGGCCTCTTTAACTTATGGACGCAGGAGAGAAAACCTACTCGTACAACTGAATTTTCAAAATTCCTGCACTTTGCTGCTTGATTTGTGTTACATGAAGTAGTGCCCTCAGAGCACCAGCACACCCGGGAAACACAAGTGATTCAGATCAGCTGTTGTTGTTGAATCACTGGTGACATCAGCGGTTCTCACCGGGTCCTCAGGTACCAGCAGTGCTGCTGGGTTCCTGTTCTGCCAGGTAGCTCACTACATTCACTGGTGCTCCTGGTGTAAAACTGCCCGGATGTGAGGCTGAATAAGTGGAACAAGCGGTCAATGTAACGAGCTGCCTGGTGGAATGGAAAACAAACAGCAACTGGTGACACCTGAGGACCTGATGGAGAACCGCCGGGTTACATAATACGGCCGAAACTGGAAGAACGGATCGATCTTTCAGCCGGTACGCATTCTATCACGCTATCTATCCTGTGTTTCCTAACTTGCAGGGATGTGCCGTTCTCCATCATCTACTTCCCACTGTTTTCCCACCTGAACAGCGCCGGTGGGTGTGGAGTCGATGGCCGTGCACCCTTCTACTGGTCCTTCCTGTCAGGCTGCTTCGCCGGTAGCACTGCCGCTGTGGTCGTTAACCCTGCAGATGGTACGCACAGTTTTATTTTGTATTTAATTCATTAAGTACTTCGATGTGCATTTCACTCGTGTTCTTTCGCAAGGATTCTGACTTAAGTTAATTACCAAGGTGAATTTGTGTTGCAGAAAATTGGCAGAAGTCATCGAAACACATGGTGAATGTCGCACCAAATACCTGAAACGTTAGAGGCTCTAGATAGAACATTAATGATCACGAGTAATGCAGACATTTGTAAGAGACGGTTTAAAAAAATACAAATAAGAACAAGTGGCCTCCCGCAAACAGCACTGATTAGTGTTAGAAATCAAACCTTGACAGCTCAATAAGCCACATGTAGAGATATTTGTAATATCATAAATGGTTTATATATAGTACTGATTTGTCTTTCCCCTTATTATATGCTGAAACAGTTTGAATGGTAAGGTGATGAGTCTCAGGTGGGCACTTATCACGTCATAGCAAGTGTCCCCCTGGTGGTAATATAACGTTATTGCAATTTTTTTCAAGAGATCACGGTGAGTTTTGAGGCATTAACATTTTTCAAAATACATTAATACAGCAAACTTGTTACTGAATCTTTGGAAGGTTTTTTTTTTATGGGGGAAAATATGCAGTGCGCCTTTTCAGGGATTCGAGAGCCCTGTTCACGTATTAGCCAGCTTGAAACTTTTGGTTTGTGCAATGCCAGACATTTAGAAAAGAGACACAGGGGTGCAAGAATAGTAGCGCACCATTTAAAGAAATCAGAGTCTTGTGAAACGGAAACACCCGAGCTTTACCCCGTGGTGTAATGGAGCATTTACCCAAACGCTATGGCGTCGACTCTAATCAATTTCTTGCTCTTACCTTTGAAGCTATAATCCACCGTTATGCAGAGGTTCTGTTAAAACCCACACGCAGCATTAGTCCGTCAACAAATCCAATTTGTGTCTCCAGTTCATCAGCTGTATATGTTGTAGTCTGCCTCACCGCAAGGAGGTTCTGGGTTCGAGTCCCGGGGTGGTCCAACCTTGGGGGTCGTCCCGGGTCGTCCTCTGTGTGGAGTTTGCATGTTCTCCCCGTGTCTGCGTGGGTTTCCTTCGGGGGCTCCAGTTTTCTCCCACAGTCCAAAGACCTGTAGGTCAGGTGAATGGGCCGTACTAAATCGTTCCTAGGTATGAATGTGTGTGTATGTGTGTGTGTGTGGGCCCTGTGTGATGACCTGCTGGCCTGTCCAGGGAGTTTCCCCGCCTTCCGCCCAGTGACTGCTGGGATGGGCTCCAGCGTCCCTGCGACCCTGAGAGCAGGATAAGCGGTTCAGATAATGGTTGGATGGATGGATGGACAGTATCTAATTACAGCTGGTGTGTTTGCTTCTTGCAATATGCCTGTCAACACTGCAATCTATGAGGTGCCGTTTAGGCCATATATCAAGAAAGCTTGCACATACACCACTTTTTCCTGGCACATACACATAAAAAGCTTGCACACACTCTATTTTTACCTTGAACATGCCCATAAAAAGCTCACACACATAACACTTTATCCTTGCACATACACTAAAAAGTGTGATAATTAAGATGGCGGACCTTTCAGAAAATCATTCAGCCAATAGCAGTGTTTCGCTGGGTCTTCATTTGAGTGTTCGCTCACATACACACGCATTACTTTTTAACCTCACACACACAAACTTTCTTCATTCACATGTATGCATGAATTTTTTATGTTATCCATCCATCCATCCATTATCGAAACCACTTATCCTGCTGTCAGGCTCGCGGGGATGCTGGGGCCTATCCCAGCAGTCACTGGGTGGCAGGCGGGGAGACACCCTGGACCGGCCACCAGGCCGTGTGACAAAATATAGGTTATGTGCGAGGTAAAAGTAGTGTATGCGTGAACTTTGTTATAAGTCATGTGTGAGAAATGTAGTTTATGTGCGAGGTAAAAGTAGCGTATGTATATATGTGAGGAAAAAGTGTATGTGCGAAGTAAAAGTGGTACGCATGTGAGCTTTTTATGTGCATGTGCAAGGTAAAAATAGCGTGTGTGCAAGTTTTATGCGTATGTGTGAGCAAAAGTAGTGCATGTGCATGCTTTTTATGTGAATGTGCAAGGTAAAAATAGTGTGTGTGCAAGTTTTATGCGTATGTGTGAGCAAAAGTAGTGTATGTGCATGCTTTTTATGTGAATGTGCAAGGTAAAAATAGTGTGTGTGTAAGTTTTATGTGTATGTGTGAGCAAAAGTAGTGCATGTGCATGCTTTTTATGTGAATGTGCAAGGTAAAAATAGTGTGTGTGTAAGTTTTTATGTGTATGTGTGAGCAAAAGTAGTGTCTGTGCATGCTTTTTATGTGAATGTGCAAGGTAAAAACAGTGTGTGTGCAAGTTTTATGCGTATGTGTGAGCAAAAGTAGTGCATGTGCATGCTTTTTATGTGAATGTGCAAGGTAAAAATAGTGTGTGTGCAAGTTTTATGCGTATGTGTGAGCAAAAGTAGTGTATGTGCATGCTTTTTATGTGCATGTGCAAGGTAAAAATAGTGTGTGTGTGCAAGTTTTTATGCGTATGTGTGGGCAAAAGTAGTGTATGTGCATGCTTTTTATGTGCATGTGCAAGGTAAAAATAGTGTGTGTGCAAGTTTTATGCGTGTGTGTGAGCAAAAGTAGTGCATGTGCATGCTTTTTATGTGAATGTGCAAGGTAAAAATAGTGTGTGTGCAAGTTTTATGCGTGTGTGTGAGCAAAAGTAGTGCATGTGCATGCTTTTTATGTGAATGTGCAAGGTAAAAATAGTGTGTGTGCAAGTTTTATCCGTATGTGTGAGCAAAAGTAGTGTATGTGCATGCTTTTTATGTGAATGTGCAAGGTAAAAATAGTGTGTGTGCAAGTTTTATGCGTATGTGTGAGCAAAAGTAGTGCATGTGCATGCTTTTTATGTGAATGTGCAAGGTAAAAATAGTGTGCGTGCAAGTTTTATGCGTATGTGTGAGCAAAAGTAGTGTATGTGCATGCTTTTTATGTGAATGTTTGACGAAAAAGTAGTGCACACGCAAGCTTTCTTGATATATGGCCTAAACAACACCTCATACAGTGCACTTTTACAACTTATGATATATACATGTTACTCCCTCATCTTTAAGATATGTGTTTTATTCATTTTTTCGAACTGTGACCCTCAAAAAAAATAGCAAATGTATTGACTTTATTGACATACACATACTTTATGTGCTACAGTCATCAAAACCAGACTCCAGTCTTCGACAAAGGGGAACCAGGGAGACGTCTACAACGGAGTGACAGACTGCGTCAGGTAATCTGACAATGTATCATGAGACAGAATGACTTTTTGTGTACTTAAAACACGAGGGTACCCCCACCATTCTCTCCGTTCTTTGGCGAGTTCCTTCTTAAATGAGCGTTACGGGCAGTGAAAATGGGAAATCACGACTTTGTAAATGACCGGGGTATTTTAGTCATAATATCCAACAGAAAAAAGATTTAAAAAGCAGAATAACCATCGGATTTGACACACGGGGAGGGTGGTTATTAGATTTACTGAGCCGTCAAATGGTCTCGGTAGGCCTTTTGCTCCGTTAGGATTTGAAATCATTCTGTCAAGCAGGACTTTGGTGTCCTGATTGTCTAGGGTGTGATTTAAGCGACCAATTGAGGAATCAAAAATAATCAATAGATCAATAACAATAAATAATGCCACAAGCGTCTGGAGGAGTAACTTTATACTCCCACTCCATTCTGGGGGACCACTGGTCGACGTCGTATTCTGTACCTTTTAGTATAATATAATTTACTATAAGGTTACAGTTTAGCATGAGACTTTTAGCGCTAAAACATTTTTAAATGTCAGTTAAATCTGGACATGGTTGTTTGATATAGAAAATCTTCACTTATACTACAATATTCTTTTTGATTTCACCACCTTTTCGTTTTGTAGGAAAAGTATACTATAATATTCTACTATAATATTCTTATGCTATAATATCCTTTTGATTTCACCACCAGGAAAATTTTAAGAAATGAGGGTCCCTCCGCCTTCCTGAAGGGGGCGTACTGCCGTGCCCTGGTCATCGCCCCGCTATTTGGCATCGTGCAAGTTGTGTACTTTCTGGGAGTGGGAGAGCGCCTCCTTGGCATCTCGCTTCCACTGCAGAACTGATCCAGCTAGCGGGGAACAGCGCTGCGGGGAACTCTGCCTCTGATTGGTTAGGGTGGGGTTGGCGTTAGCCAATCAGAGGCATGCGAACTCTTTCGTCACACGGAAGTTGGACGTAAAGTTGGGTGGAAAAATGATAGACGTGATCCGGTACTTCCACCAAGTGGTTTCACAGCAGTTTTCAAGGTCCACGCGTGGCTGGGAGTGGAGAAAGTCCTCATGTAGCGCCTGTGCTCATGTAGCTGTAGATTAATCCCTCAATCTCAAAACTTTTATCCAAGATATTCCAGCATGCTAGGAAACCACATTACTTATCTTATGGCATTCCTGTAATGTGTCAAGTTATTGACACGTAGCTGTTTTCTGTGATTTATAACTGATCTGGACCGTAGACACCGATTTCCTGTGTTACATCTTGTAGTCCAGTAAAATGACTTGAGAACCAACTTCGCTGGCGTGCCATTATTTCTGTTAAAAATCCAGTTTCAGGGACAAGGTTAAGTTCTTTATTGTGGTTATTAAGGGGAACATCCAGGTGCAGGGTATGACCCCTGCCTGTGTGAAGTTTGCATGTGGAGGTCAAGTGGGTTTCCGTACAACAGTTCAAAGATGTCCATGTCAGGTGATTTGGACACCCCAAGTTGCCCAACCCAGATAGCAAAATTGCTGTGGCCCGGCCCCGTCCCACACCCGACACTTTCATCCGGCCCACATACCGCGTGGAGTGATGGCACTTGGGCGGTCCGCTCCTGTTTGCCAGATCTGGGCCAGAACCAAGCCATAGCAATGCTGCATGTGCCACACATTTACCAAAGGTGGCCCATATTTGTTTTGTGATATTTGGGCCATATTCACCATTTACCACACGGGCCACTTCAGGGTCACATCCAGATCACATGTTGCCCAGAGCACCGCATCTTTGCCAAAAAAGGCCCACATTTGATTTGGGCCATATTTGGGCCATATTTGCTATTATACATGTGGGCCACTTCAGGCTCACATCCATTTGGACAGGGCCAGAAGAAGGCCACCAGTGCCGCATCATTGCCTGAAGTGGCCCACATCCGGATGCTGTCTGGGAACCCACTGGTGTGAATGGTGTGGTTGTAGCATAGAAATCATTGCAAAAAGCTAGAAGCAGTAACTCAACTGGTTTCTATTGCCATGCACCAAAGTCGATTTGTATGGCTAAATCCAAGATGGCAGTTGATTGTTTCATGGAAACATTAGTCGGATTATGGGGGGGGGGGGATTCCACCACGTCAGGCAAAACGGGATGAGAAGCATAACAGCTGCATGAAATCGCATAGTACACAAAAATAGTACAAGTGTTTTTGCCCCCCCCCCGCCTTTTTTTCTTCCCAATTGTACCCGGCCAATTACCCCACTCTTCCGAGCCGTCCCGGTCGCTGCTCCACCCCTCTGCTGATCCGGGGAGGGCTGCAGACTACCACATGCCTCCTCCCATACACGTGGAGTCGCCAGCCGCTTCTTTTCACTTGACAGTGAGGAGTGTCACCAGGGGGACGTAGCACATGGGAAGATCACGCCAATATCCCCAATCCCCCCCCCCCCAAAACGGGCTCACCGACCAACCAGAGGAGGCGCTAGTTCAACAACTAGAACACATACCCAAATCCGGCTTCCCACCCGCAGGCGCAGCCAATTGTGTCTGTTGAAGGGATGCCCAACCAAGCAGGAGGTAACACAGGGATTCAAACCGGCGATCCCCGTGTGGGTAGGCAACGGCATAGACCGCCACGATACCCGGACGCCCCAGTATGACTGTTTTTACTATGTCCAAAACCGTAGTGTGCATCAGATGGCGTGCGAAAAAATACCCAAATGTCATTCTACAGCCAGAAAAATACCAAAGTGCGCAAACGCTGGCCCCTGATCGTCACGACAACCAGCAGCAATGGCAGAGGGCGATACAGAACCCCACCAACAGGACGGTGCAACCATTTAAATGTAAGTATTATTTTTCACTATGCTAAGCAGAACTTGTTTAAAATCCTCTAGTCAGACTAGACCAAGCTAGTCTGACTAGTTTGGTCTAGTCTGACTAGACCAAGCTAATCAGACTAGCTTGGTCTAGTCTGACTAGCTTGGTCTAGTCTGACTAGACCAAGCTAGTCTGATTAGCTTGGTCTAGTCTGACTAGCTTGGTCTAGTCAGACTATGATGCAGCTGTTGAGGAAGCCTCTTGGATGAGAGGCGAAACGTCTTCACGGATATATACCAAGTCCAGTTGCACTTGATTCAGCTCCTTTGGAAAATCATGACCTGGATGAATGAGAACATTCACAGACTTATTGTCCCTTAAAATCTCATATTCTTGGGCTTTTTGACTCCATAGTCTGGATAAAAATGACACGTGCTCATCACGCAGGACTCACACCCTCTCCAACACGCGGCCTTTGCTCAGCCAGCGAACGTCATTATGCAGCAAAAGATCCTTGTGTCCGGCTGACGTTTCCCCCAGCAATGCTCTGAAAAGGCGACGTTGGCAGACTCGAACTCTCGCCAACAAAATTGACCTGTTTCATCACAGTATGCATCGCCTCTTTCATTTCCCCAGTTCAGCGCACAACACCGATTCACGAGTAGTGCGATGAAATGCTGAGAGTGCCGGGTTAACAGTGGCAGCCTGCTTACCAAGCCCCTGTGTTGTCCCACCATTGACGGAGCCCCATCGGTGACAACGGACACAAGTTTGCTCACATCCCAGCCCTTCTTCTCAAAGAACTGTGTGGATTCATTAAAGACGTCCCCAGTTGTGTACCCCGACAGAAGAAACAAACACAGCAGCTCTTCCCATCGAAAAATCTTGCGAACGCAGATCACTGTTCCACATCGGCTTGGTGACGGGACGAGTCCATGTCTAGGGACATGGCTTCTGCGTCCTTCAAATCGGTGAGTAGACTGGAAAAACACTCCTCCACTAGAAGTTCTACCCTTTCTGTTGCTGTGTTAGGCGACAATGACACCTGCTTTAATGGCTCCACCGCCGTTTGCTTGTTTTTCTCACCATGACTCAAAACGTCACCAACCATAGCAGTCGCACACATTTAATTAACGCAGCATCGGTGAACGGCTTCTTATCTGCAGCAAGGTCTCATGAAAGGTGCAGTGATGCAGCCGTTGTGCTCTCTTATGCTGATGTTGGTTTACACACAGTAGAAACGGAGCGCTTGTACGATGTTATCATATTTGTTATTTTGTGTTTGCGGTGATCTGATTTTGTAGGGTAGTTGTCATTAAAACCGGCAGCACGCATAGTGTTGAAGTGCCACTTTAGATGATCTGCTTTGCGGACGGCTGTGGTCTGCATGCATATCGAGCATGTCGGTTTGGTTTTGGTGTGGTCCGGTCAAATAAAACAAAACTGATCGGTCCAGTCAGATTTGAACTGACGGTTCTCCTGGTTGACTTTCTGCTTTTTTTTTGCACAGGCCATGTTCTTGGTTTAAGACAGTTATTGATTATCTGTAACTTAGCGTGAGTGGCTCTGTCTAGTCAGGGACCATAGAGAGTGCGGAGTACATTTTACGTCTATGCATGTACTATGGCGTAGGTCACGTGTACGGTAAGGGGTGAGGTCAAAATAAAGTACAGCAGCATGTATTTTATTTCACATTGCACATTTTATTTCACATGTTATGACAGGTGTGATAGTGCCAGTGGGTCAGTACGGGCCAGACGTTTGGCTCTTGCAGGCCGGACTTGGCCCATAGGCGGCTTATTGGGCTTCAGGGCTCTAGGTGGAGAAAAAAACAAATCAATGTTTCTCATTTTTTTGTGGTTGCACCATTTGACATTTACAGGCAGTTTCAGTCTTACCCATTGTAAACAATTGTGCAAATGTCATTTCAAATGACATAAATACACATTTTTTATTTTAATAAACCTGATTCATGGTTTCAAAACAAGTTTTTAAAATATTTTTGAATTGCTCATATTGCCAGAGCAAGGCATAAAGTACATAGCAGCTTAACAATCCGACAAAGGGATAGGGAAAACAGGGGGAGGATATGTGCTGGAGCTTATCTGGGAATGGGGAACACGTGGGGTATGCAGGGTTGACTGATGACAAAACCAGGGGCCGGAACTAACACGACAAGCGAGTACTTCAAAATAAAACAGGAAAAACAACAGGCAATGATGAGGCATAGTGCGTTGACTGAACTGGAAGACATCATGACAGGACCCCGCCCTCAAGGGACGGATTCCAGACGTCTCAACAAGCCAATCAGGAACACCAAGCAGGATGTGTGGAGGGGGTCTGGAGAAGGGGTTCAGGGGCAAGTGAACTGAGAGCTGAAAAACTGGGGCCAGGGATCTCAGGCAGGCGGCCTGAGGGCTGGACTGATGGGCGTAACCGATCTGGAGAGAGACCATGATGCAGGACTGAGGAGAAGAGCAGCTCTGGATGATGGCCTGGATGCTGGTGACATAGACGGAGCAGCTCAGGAGGACGACATGAGGAGGATCGCCCCAGAGAGCGGCAACATAGGCGGAACTGCTTGGGAGGTCAAACAGATGGCAGGAAATCAGGAAGGCGGTGCTTGGATGGCCGACCACAATGCAGGAAACCAGGAAGTCGGCACTTGGTTGGCCAGCCAGAGCACAGGGGAATCTGTTCAGAGGCCCTGGGACCAAGTGAATAGGAACAAGGCAAACAGGAAGCCGGGGGCTGGACCTCTGGAGTCATAGGAGGCAGACTCTGGGACAGAGCCCCAGGAGATGGGGCTCTTAGAATGCTGCAGACTGTGGAGATGGGACCGCAGGGGATACAGGAAGCTAGGTCACTGGAGACACTAGAGCTGGACCGCAGGAGACACAGGCAACTGGACCATGGGAAGCTGGGCCACAACAGATGCTGCAGTCTCTGGAAGGGTGTCGGCAGGTGCGACCTAGAGCAGGAGATCCAGCTGGCCGTCAGCAAAGACTGCCAACTGCTGTGCGTCAGGTAAGATGTCGGCGGGTGCAGCCGACAGCTGGAGGTCTGACAGTTCACCGGAAAAATGCTGGACATCTTGCAGGGCATCAGCGAAGATAGCCAACTGCTGGGGGTCAGGCAGGGTGTCAGTGGGTGCAGCCAGTGGCTGGTTTTCGGCCAAGACAACTGGCTGCTGGAGATCTGGCCGGGTGTTGGGGGAGACAGCCAACTGCTGGGGGTCAGGCAGGGTGTCAGCGGGTGTGACTGGCTCAGGACCAGGGGCTGATGACTTGGAATCAAGCTGGGCATTGGCACGAACAGCTGACTGCTCGGGATAAGGCTGGGCGTCGGCACGGACAGTCGACTGCTCAGGATCAGGAACAGGCTGAGCATCGGCAGGAGTGGCTGAGTGGAGCTGATATAGGTGTTGGCTGGGCTGGAGGCTGGCAAGAGCTGACAAGATGAGCTCTGGAACGGACTGACATGGTTGCGACATGGCCCAATGAAACACTGGGTTTCCTGCCACAAAGCCTGGGAGTCTGGCTGGCGCTACGAGGACACCCCAGGAACAGGCGGTTTCCCAGGGATGGGTTTAGGGCTGAAGCCGGCTCAAGACAAGCATGAAGCGGGCAAGCCGGCTCAGGACAGGCAGGCTGCAGGCTCATGGACCAAGCCTAATCAACTGGAGTGTGGGCTTGTGGCGAGTAGTCCGGGGTGCAGGCTGAAGGCTAGCAGTGCCGGTGACTAGCATGCTGGTAGCTAGCATGCTGTAGGTTAGCTGACTGAGGTGCAGGCTGGGATTCATGAGTGTTAAAGTCCTCTGCCCACTCAAGAAGCAATTTCCTCAACCAAGGCTTGTGAAGACACTGCCCTGCATGCCAATGGTAAGGCTGCCCCTCTCTCCTCACTTCTGGAAGCATATTTCCAGTCATTTTGAAGGCACAAACGATTATGTCAACTCACGCAGTTCTTGAGAAAACAGTCTATCCGCTGGGTCAATGTTTGACCAGATAGTCCTGGCATGGCTGGTGCAAGCAGGGTAACAGGAATACAGGAGAAGGACACAAATGCAGATGACTGAGGCAGACTGACACAGTTCAGTGATTTCATACACAAAATGGTGGTTACAAAGGCTTACGGAGATGATGAGGCAGGCAAAGGTCAAAACCAGAAAAGGCAATCCATCCAGGCAAACAAATCTGACAAGGAGCAGGCAAAGATCAAGAGCCTAATAAACAGGCAGGTAACAGGTCTCAGATAAACATGTGAAACATGAAACACGGAGTCAGTAATGCACACAGATAACATCTACTGGTTGACTATCAGCAGTGAAAGGTGTTTGCATATGATGTTAATATCCCTGCAACACATTAGTGACCCGGCCAGGGTCGTGTCCCTGCCTTCCACCTGATGCATGAAGGGATGAGCTGCAGTCTCCCATAACTCCAATTTGGGGTGAATATAAACGATGGATGGATGCAACAAAGTTCAGTATTTTATTTTTTTTAAACATTTCCCTCGAGCTATAAATTCCTCCTAAAATTACAAGTGTATAGATATAGTTGGCATGACCATTAGTTTGAATCTGTGATCATGACAACCCAGTCTCACAGACAAAACGTTATTTAGAGTTCCACAAATACATTTGTTGCCAAGGTTCTGTTGCGTGTATGACTGGAATACTTGTACACGTTTGGCCTTGCGAAAACACTCTCTCACGTGCATGTCATGTAATACAACTTACTGATAATAGAGGACGTTGTTGAGGACATCTGCTCAGTTCCTCCACATTCTTAACCGTTGGATCAGAGGTGGTGAATAAGTTTAGGTATACAGTGAGAAATGGTAATGGTAGGGGCGTCCGGGTAGCATAGCTGTCTATTCTGTTGCCTACTGACACGGGACTCGCCGGATCGATTCCCCGTGTTACCCCCGGCTTGGTCCGGTATCCCTACAGACACAATCGGCCGCGTCTGCGGGCCGGAAGCCGTATGTGGGTATGTGTCCTGGTCGCTGCACTAGCGCCTCCTCTGGTCGGGGGAACTGGGGGGAATAGCGTGATCCTCCCACGCGCTACGTCCCCCTGGTGAAACTCCTCACTGTCAGGTGAAAAGAAGCAGCTGGCCACTCCACATGTATGGGAGGAGGCATGTGGTAGTTAGTCTGCAGCCCTCCCCGGGTCGGCGGAGGGGGTAGAGCAGCGACCTGGACAACTCGGAGGAGTTGGGTAATTGGGCGGATACAACTGGAGAGAAAAAATTTTAAAAAAAGAAAAGAAATGGTAATGTTTAGGTATTAGATTAGAGATAGTTATGTTTAGGTAAAAGATTAGGAATAGCTATGTGTGGATGTTGGATTTGAGATGGTTAAGGTTGGGTTTGGGTTTGGTGGTAAGGATATGGGAGGCCAGTTGTTAAGCATTATAAACCAAGTTAAATTCAAATTGGGGTCAAAAGTAGATCTCAGCAGATGTCTCCGACTCATTGATAACACTGGCATTCAACATGTTTTTTTGGATCTGCAAATACCGTACACATGAACGTCTTGTCTGTGAGTCTGGACTGGATCTTGATGCTGCTGGTCTTCTTTCTGTTCCCGCTGCATGAAATCTCTTCAGCGTGTGACTACTGTTGTGTAATTGTCCTCGGTATACTGACACTCATTCTATTTATTCCAAGGCCAAAAGGAAAACGCTGGGTGAATATCTAAAAGGTTTTCTTGTCTGATGGCCTTCTTAGACAAAAGCCCTCGGAGGAAGATCAGGTCGCGGGTTTAAGAGGGAGAGAAAGAGGGGGAGAGCAATAGAGATGGACAGTGTGAATCACTCAACCAAATCAGGGCGGGAGGATAAATCCATCGATTAAGGGGAGAAATGTGATTGTGCCTGGAGTCTGAGGATGAGAAAGGCCGGGGCTCAATTGGCCATGCAGATCACAGAGTGGAGCTGTCAAAAACAATGGCCGCAGACGGTATGATGTCCCATTCAGAGCCGTTTGGATTAGCCGGACTGCAGCTGGCTAGCCTAGCTATCGTGGAAACATACAAATGGCTTATGCCTCCGCTATAACCGGACATACGTTTGAGTCTTACTGTTATTTGGGTTGAGGCAGTAACACCAGTGACCACATTTAGGGACGATATGGGCCCCCCCCCTCCGAAAACGATGCTACAAAAAGAACAGCGGCGTCGTTATGCACCCAGGGCCGAGAAAGTCAGTAAACGGTTTGTAAAACCACTGCGGCCTTTGTTGACAGCACAGAGCTATCAGAAACCACGAGAATCGGAATTAGAGATGCTTCACGGTCAAGGAAATTGCGCGTACAATGAATTTTTCTCACCAACGCGGTGCTGTGGTATGATAAGAAATAACAAGCACAAGTGACAATGTCTATTACCCGCATAGGGTACGAGGACGTGCGGCACTTTACACACCTTCGGGAAGACAGCGGGAGACAAATTCAGTTTTCAGAAGGAGTCTTTCTCATCGCCGAGGACGTTTATTTGTAGTAAGGGACATTTCCAGAGAATCTGCTCTTTGAGGTTCACGATGGACTATCTGGTGACGCGTTCGACGGGCTTCCCCAACATTGTTCAGAACGCCCCTTTGACAAAATACCATTCAACTGACACCCCCATAGTAGGAATACATCTTGACTTGTTTAGTTTTACATGATCATCCATCTTTATCCGTCCATCCATCCATTATCCAAACCGCTTATCCTGCTCTCAGGGTCGCGGGGATGCTGGAGCCTATCCCAGCAGTCATTGGGCGGCAGGCGGGGACACACCCTGGACAGGCCGCCAGGCCATCACAGGGCCGACAGATTCACACCAAGGGACAATTTAGCACGGCTAATTCACCTGACCTGCATGTCTTTGGAGGAAACCGGAGCCCCCCGGAGGAAACCCACGCAGACACGTGGAGAACATGCAAACTCCACACAGAGGACGACCCGGGACCACCCCCAAGGTTTGCCTACCCCGGGGCTCGAACCCAGGACCTTCTGGCTGTGAGGCGACCGCGCTAACCACTGCGCCACCGTGCCGCCCGTCCATCTTTATATCTTATCCGTGTACAGTATGGGCTTTGTGAAAACAGGAATACCGTTCATTCCGATGCCTGTTTCCAAACGCGGCTGTTATCTGCTACATTTTGCTGTTATAACATTCATTTGCACAATAGTTGCGTAGAGGCGTGTCGCACACTCGTCTGATTTAACCTAACCACCGAGATGTCCTTCCTTCAGCGCTGCATTAGAGTTGAGAAAGACACTGGTGAATGTGTAAAAGAAAGATGGCGGGGAGGGGGGGGGTGTAATTTTTTACGGTTACTATTCGTCCTGAGGCCTTAAACAAAATGTGGCTCGCACGTGGCTCATGGTACCTTCGCCGGGTATTCCAGATAAACGAAACACATACCAAATCTCTCCCTGGGCTCCTTGAGCTTAGTGCGAACCCGAGCTTGTGTATTCTCGTGGCCGTCGGAGGCCTCCTTTTTGCTCTGACGCATCGATTATCTTGTTTTGCCGTGAGTCGTTTGACAACCGCCGGTCCGTCACCCCCCCCCCCCCCCAAAACAGCTCTCGGAATTTACACCCGAGGCACGGGGATTAGAGCTGACTCGACTCTAAACGGGCTTTCTCTTGGGCCAAACGTGTTCCTCCCGCTCGCTCCTACTCCACAATCGGGGCGGATTATCTCGTCTCTCGCGCTCCTTCTGCGAGCTTTTCGTGGAATCTCGAGACGTCCGCTCAGACGCGGAGGACATCGCGCTGCAGACTTGCTCGCCTAGACGGATGATGCTGTCTTGCAGGGCCGGTTTCAGAATCCACATCGCAGTGGGGCCGTGGAGTCGCAGCGTGAAGCAGATGTGGTCATGTTGGGCGAAAGCTCTTCTCGCCTGGCAGATAATTTAGTCTCTTTTTTTGAGGGGAATCCCCCCTCCCCCTTCTCTCCCTAATTGTATCTGGCCAATTACCCCACTCCTCCGAGCCGTTCTGATCTCTGCTCCACCCCCTCCGCCTCCTCCCATACGTGTGGAGTCACCAGCCGCTTCTTTTCACCTGCCAGTGAGGAGTTTCACCAGGGGGAGGTAGCGCGTGGGAGGATCACGCTATTCCCCCCCCGAACAGGCGCCCCGGCCGACCAGAGGAGGCGCTAGTGCAGCGACCAGGACACATACCCACACCCGGCTTCCCAGTTGTGTCTGTAGGGACGGCCGGCCAAGCCGGAGGTAACACGGGGATTCGAACCAGCGATCCCCGTGTTGGTAGGCTACGGAATAGCCCGCCCCGCTACCCGGACACCTGCCTTATTCCCCCCTTTCTAAAATCACCCTACTCGTTACAGACGTGACACATTCTTGCACATCGAGCGTTGAGAGTTGAAGGCCTCATGTGTTTGGTTACATTACAGGACGGCCTGTTGCGCTTCACCGTCGGGATACTTCTGACAAGACACAAAGATACAGTGTGGATTCTTTTTTATATCCAGGTCAATATCGGATACATCACAGACCACAGGAGCGAGTGGTACCGTTCGGCCCCGTTGTCCGTGATTGATCCACAGATACGGATCGGGATCGGCTGCGTTGCCAAGCGAGAAAGCAAGCTGAGGACTGTCCTCTGTAGGTCCGAGACCACGCCAGCGGGCCGCCGTTTGGCTGTCACAACCACACACAGTTTACTAGGGGGTGCGACAAACCACGAAGCAGTGCTGCCTTAATGTTTATGGAGAACAGTGTGACGACAATGATGGTGATGATGATGATGATGATGATGATACATCTAAGTGAGCAGTGGATCGTAGTTCAACTGAAAAAGACATTTAAACGCCTCCTACACCTCTCGCGGCCCGGCGACGGAGGCAAACCAGCAGCCGGCAGAATGACATCATGTCAGTAAAATTCCCAGGTGCATGAAGCCGTTCTCAAAGTGACGATGACGAAGAGTTGTTCTGAGTCCAGAGGAGGCAGGGTGACAGGCTAATGAATATTCATCCTAATGATACAGTGAAGAGAGAGGAACGGAGAGCGAGAGAGATAACTCTGTTTAATGTCCAAGCACAGGCAGCGTGTCCTCTAGAGGATTAAAGCACAGTGTATGCAGGCTGGGAGGGACGCCTTACTGCGAGAGGGCAGAACCAGTACAGGTTAGTACTGGTTCTGGTACTTAGACGAGGTGGTTCTTCATACACTCAAAACAAGAATTCCATCCATCCATCCATTATCCAAGCCGCTGATCCCAATCGGGGTCGCGGGGATGCTGGAGCCTGTCCCAGCAGTCATTGGGCGGCAGGTGGGGAGACACCCTGGACAGGCCGCCAGTCCATCACAGGGCCCACACACACACACACACACATATACACACATATACACACATACACACACACATTCACACCTAGGGACAATTTAGTAGTATGGCCGAGTCACCTGACCTACATGTCTTTGGACTGTGGGAGGAAACCGGAGCCCCCGGAGGAAACCCACCCAGACACGGGGGACAATATGCAAACTCCACACAGAGGACGACCCGGGACGACCCCCAAGGTTGGACTACCCCGGGGCTCGAACCCGGGACCTGACGTGACTGCACTAACCACTGTGCCACCACCAAACAAAATCACATTGAATCGACCACAATATCAGGTATACTTTGCTCTGCCAACTTTTGAATGAGTTTAATTTGGTCAGACAAGTAATGCGGCGGTGTCCCACCCTACCAAGTCGGCTTTGCTCAGAACTCATTTTAATATTGACCAACCATTGCACTCCATGCATTGGCACGGTGGCGCAGTGGTTAGCACGGTCGCCTCACAGCAAGAAGGTCCTGGGTTCGAGCCCCGGGGTAGTCCAACCTTGGGGGTCGTCCCGGGTCGTCCTCTGTGTGGAGTTTGCATGTTGTCCCCGTGTCTGTGTGGGTTTCCTCCGGGGGCTCCGGTTTCCTCCCACAGTCCAAAAGACATGTAGGTCAGGTGGATCGGCTGTACTACATTGTCCCTAGTTGTATGTGTGTGTGATGGACTGGTAGCCTGTCCAGGGTGTCTCCCCGCCTGCCGTCCAATGACTGCTGGGACAGGCTCCAGCATCCCCGCGACCCTGAGTAGGATCAGCAGTTTGGATAGTGGATGGATGGATATAAGACACTTGTAGGAGGAGAGAGAGACAGACAGACAGAGAGAGAGACAGACAGAGATACCAGACAGACACGTGAGGGATGCGACAGCGAGTGTGAAGCCATACTTTATGTGAAAAGTCTTACACTAAAACAGGAAGTGGGAGGAACTGCTGCGCAACAACAGCTGAGCGATGACGGTGCCGCCGACTTCTTCCAGTATTAAACAGTCAAGGTTAATCTGTAATCGATGGCAGAGACGGCAAATTGAAGCTTGGGAGACAGAGCGAGGCATAGTCTTCTTCTGAAGGCACCCTTTATTGTTCAATTTGCCATCTATTCAGGTTAATGTTAAGTGGAACCCGCTTCCCCAGGGCCAAGAGAAAATGATTTCGCAAAAAAAAAAAAATAAAAAAAATAATAGGTGCAGGCTCTTACTTCCTGACAATCTGAGTAAAGGCTTGAGGTTTGATTAACTTAAGCAAATTTAATGTCGTCGGGCAAAAAAAAAAAGGTGCCATAACCGATCCTGATAACTTTCCAGAGTTCATAAAATCAGGCCTGGGTCAAGAGACTCGGACCAGTACTTTTACTGTCGACAGCCGTTTGCCCCTCCACCTCCACTCTCTCCATCTTTAGGCAACGTCAGACAAGTGGCCTGAGGCCACTGTTGAACCGTGGGTTGGGTAAAACGTGTGGGAGTACCTGGACGGCTGCACCCCAGCTGCTCAGTTGGTTCAACGCCTCTCCCTACGCATGTCGCCCCTCTCACGGTGACTTGTCGACTCCGGCTCGCCCGCTTCCTTCTACCTTCGGTGGGCTCCTATCTGTACCAAAGCGACCGGCTCTCGGTCCAGACTTCTCTCTCACCCGGACCCCAAATTGTGAGACGAACTCCTGGCCTTCGCCAGAACCACTGACGTGCTTACGTTACTCAAAAACGGCCTAAAACCTTCCTCTTCCAGAACTACTGCGGGTGAGTCTTTAAACGCCGTCCGGTGACACTATGAGTCGGTGTGGACTAGAACGCCCCTGCCCTCCCTTAAATACCATTATTATCAGTGTCGCTGCACTTGTCATCTAATGCTCTTCGGGGGATAATTTGACCGTTGTACTGATGTGCGGGCGGCGCAGTGGTTAGCGCGGTCGCCTCACAGCGAGAAGGTCGGGGGTCGTCCAGCCTTGGGGGTCGTCCTCTGTGTGGAGTTTGCATGTTCTCCCCGTGTCTGTGTGGGTTTCCTCCGAGTGCCCCGGTTTCCTCCCACAGTCCAAAAGACATGTAGGTCAGGTGACTCGGCCATACTGAATTGTCCCTATGTGTTTGTGTGTCGGCCCTGTGATGGCCCGGCGACCTGTCCAGGGTGTGTCTCCACCTGCCGCCCAATGACTGCTGGGATAGGCTCCAGCATCCCCGCGACCCTGAGTAAGGATAAGTGGTTTGGATGATGAACGGATGAATGAATGTTCTGATATGTGTGGTGTATTGGATCAAGCACTCGGTGCTCGATTGTGTTGGACTGTCACCACTACCGAGTTCTGTAATACACTGGTCGAGCCCAGTAGTGTGTGACGTCTCCGTCAGTAAAGATCAGACTTGTGCCGCATCCTCGTCTCTGTGTACTTATATATATTAGTGATTGAGTTAGTAACCCACGAATAGTAACACTACAGTAGTGTACATAAGAGAAGTCACAACAATATGCGTCAGTGTAAATCTACTCTGTATTTGGATTCTTTAATTCACTACTTCTCGACCACCTATGACGCACTTACACTAAATACACATGAAGTGCACTCTTGGTTGTGATTAGACCACTATGTAGTAAATGTACTTCATATCCTATGGTACTCTTATCACATGAGTACTATGTAGTGCTCTATGGTGCCTGTTGGAAATGCTTGATTTTATCTGCTAAATGCTGCCTCTCTTGGGCGCTGCACTGGATAAAAGCGTCTGTCAAGTGAATAGAGGTTCGTTTAAACATGTTGCCTTGTAGGCCCATGCCTAGTTACCCAGGCTCAGGTCCGACCGTGGGACGTTTGCTGCATGTCTTCTGCTCTCTTCACATCCGTTTCCTGTCTGTCTCCACCGTCCTGTCTGAAAATGCCCCAAAATATCTTAACAGATGGAGTCACAGATGTGAGGCACAACTCCTTTTGCTGAATAGTTGGTGTTCTGTTGTGCTGTTGTTCAGGTTTTCAGTGCACTTGCCGCCTGTTGTCTCATAGGAGTACACACACACACACACATACACACACAATCATCATCCTCACCGGCGTTCAGTCGGGGCCGAGTATGACCGTCCTCCTTCTAGGTCCTTGTAAGTCTTCTGGTGGGCATAGAGGCCGATCCTGGAGCTGCACAGTTTGGGGCAATGTGGGCAAGGGTGTGAAGAAGTGGTTGAGGATGTGGTTTGGGCCTTTCTGGTAACTCGCTCCTCTCTGAGTCTGTGCTTGTTTTCAGCAGCACAGTGGAGGTCACGGTTGTAGCGCCCAGCACCCTCACGGACAGCCAGTCTCCAGGCCTCCCTGTGTTTTGCTGCTTGCTCCAGGTGTTGAGGCTGATGCCAAACCTTTCGATGTGGGCCTTGATGTTTTCTTTATGTCGCTTCTTTTGTCCTCCTGGGGCACGGCGTCCTGTCATGAGCTGACACGTGGAGGACGTGGCCAGTCCATCTCAGCTGACGCTGTGTGATGGTGGCAGTTACAGTAGGCGTGTCGGCCTCCTCGAGGAGGGTGAAGCTGGTGCGCTTATCCTCCCAGCTGATCTTAAGGATCTTCCTGTGGCATCGCTGTTGGTATGCCTCGAGTGCCTTCAGGTGCCTGCTATATGTGGTCCAGGTTTCTGACCCATACCGTAGGGTGGGCAGCACTACCGCTTTGTACACCAGAATTTTTGTTCTGGCCTGAAGGTCGCGGTTTTCAAAAACCCTTTTACTCAATCTCGAGAAGGCCCGGCTGGCACAACTGAGACGATGGTGTATTTCAAGAGGAGAGAAGGCTGCCAAGATATGGGAACAGTTCCATGTTTGTGAGTCTGATGTTGTCTACAGAGATGACGGGGGCAGAGCAGGCACATTTCTGTTGGGTGGGGGTTGGTAGAGGACGTGGGTCTTTTTTATGTTAAGGGCCAGGCCAAACTTTTGCAAAGGCATCCAGTATGCTCCGTAGTTCCTCTTCTACGAAGGACACTAAGGCGTCGTCTGTGTACTGCAGCTCTGTGATGGATGTAGTGGTGGTTTTACCTTTAGCCTTGAATCTGTTAATATTCAGAAGACTCCCGTCAGTCCTGTACGTGATTTTGACTCCCTGAGGCAGATTGGGACTCGCGAGGTGGAGGATGGTGGCAATGAAGACAGAGAACAGGGTTGGGGCAATGACACAGCCTTGTGTAATTCCCGTGTGGATCTCGAAGGACTCTGGCTCATCTCCATAACTGCTGAGTACTCTAGCTCAGTGTTTCTCAACCGGGGGTCCGCGGACCCCTAGTGGTCCGTGGTGTAATTGCAAGGGGTCCGTGAAAATAAAATATCTTTAAAAAAAAAAGATCCTATGACATTTATAGAAATAGGATTATTTTACTCAAATGTGACCGAGACCTTTATCTACCTAAACTATAAAGGGTAACAGGACTTTTTTCTCTAATTACATCTGTTTCACAAGTGTCATTTATTGTATTTTAATAAGAGATCTCGCTCCCATTTGCATTGTTAAAAGTTACTGCACAAAAATTCTGTTGTTACATATATCTGAAAGTTACTGAATACATATTCTGTTTTGTTACATATATCTGAAAGTTACTGAATACATATTCTGTTTTGTTACATATATCTGAAAGTTACTGAATACATATTCTGTTTTGTTACATATATCTGAAAGTTACTGAATACATATTCTGTGTTGTTACATATATCTGAAAGTTACTGAATACATATTCTGTTTTGTTACATATATCTGAAAGTTACTGAATACATATTCTGTCTTGTTACATATATCTGAAAGTTACTGCATAAGAATTCTGTTTTGTTAACTATATCTAAGTTACAACTGAAAGCTCTTATTTTTGCCCCAAAGAGTGAATAAATGCTATAATGCAATTTAAAATGCAGTTTCTACTGTTTCTATCAAATTGCAACCCCCCTCCCCCAATATCAGGTGGAGGGGTCCTCAGGGTAGATCAAAAATACGCAGGGGGTCCAGGACCCCAAAAAGGTTGAGAACCACTGCTAACATCATGTAGTAGTCGTAGTACTCTGATATATTTGTCAGGGCCGCCTGTTTTTCACAGAACTAGCCAGAGGGCCTGGTGGTTTATGGAATCAAAAGCTTTGGTTAAGTCTGTTCAAGCCATGTACAATAGATTCAGTTCCTGGGCTGTTTCTTGGAGTTGGCGAGCAGTAAATATCATGTCCATGGTGCCTCTGTTAGGACAAAAACCACTCTGGGATTCTGGCAGAATTTGACACACACAACCACACACAACCACACACACACACACACACACACACACACACACACACACACACACACACACACACACACACACACACACACACACACACACACACACACACACACACACACACACTTTCACCAAAACTAATTAATAACTGCGTGTCTTTGTTGTGAACAGAATGATACGAGGTCATCGTGTTAAGTTTTTTACTGGAAGTAAGTCTGTAGTATTGAATACACATTTCCAATTGAGTAACTAATGTCACATATTATTTAACGCATAAGTAACGTTTTACCTGTTAACGTTTTACCTTTACCGTTGCATATTATTTATTATCATTACATATTATTTATTATTAATTAACATTACTTATCAGGGGCACTTCTAGGCATAGGCAACCTAGGCAGCCCCCTAGGGTGCCAACTACGGAGGGGGGGGGGGGCCCACAACCTGCTCCTTAAAAAAACCAAACATATATATATATATGTACATATATATTGGGGGCAATTTAATCGACATGTATTTTTAATGATTATAAAATTAAATAACACGCATTAAGACTTATTTGTTAAGAGTGAGATGATGAATGAGATGCACCTGTTGTTAATATTTGATTGCACGTAAGTAAATATTTTGTGTTGTTTTTTTATTTCTTAATATTTTCTAATTATTTATTTTATAACTGCACACAATATGTTGAGTCTCCTTTTTATGTTTACCTTTTTTGCACAGCTGCCGTTCCACTTTCACTTATTTCATGTTGAAAATAATACAATTAAAAAGTGTTATTTCCACTGAAGATGGCGCTTTTCCTTGGTGGGGGGGGGGTCTCACCCAGGGCGCCAGAATAGCCAGAAACGCCACTGCATATTAGTTGCTGTTTAAACGTATGCCGGGTCGGGGTGGAGATGCCGTTACAGCGTACCGAACACTAGAGGCCGCCACTGAGCCATGTCATTCAGCTCCGGACAAACGTGAGCGGTGAGTCAATGTGTCTTTTATCGGCTGTCGGGGCCTGTACTGCTGCCTGTACTACTGGCTGTACTGCTGGCTGTACTGCTGCCTGTACTACTGCCTGTACTACTGCCTGTACTGCTGGCTGTACTGCTGCCTGTACTGCTGCCTGTACTGCTGCCTGTACTGCTGCCTGTACTGCTGGCTGTACTACTGGCTGTACTGCTGGCTGTACTGCTGCCTGTACTGCTGCCTGTACTGCTGCCTGTACTACTGCCTGTACTGCTGGCTGTACTGCTGCCTGTACTGCTGGCTGTACTGCTGCCTGTACTACTGCCTGTACTGCTGCCTGTACTGCTGCCTGTACTGCTGGCTGTACTGGCTGTACTGGCTGTACTACTGGCTGTACTGGCTGTACTGGCTGTACTGCTGGCTCTACTGGCTGTACTACTGGCTGTACTGGCTGTACTGGCTGTACTACTGGCTGTATTGGCTGTACTGCCGGCTGTACTGGCTGCACTGGCTGTACTGGCTGTACTGGCTGTACTGGCTGTACTACTGGCTGTACTGGCTGTACTACTGGCTGTACTGGCTGTACTGCTGGCTGTACTGGCTGTACTGGCTGTACTACTGGCTGTACTGGCTGTACTGGCTGTACTGCTGGCTGTACTGGCTGTACTGGCTGTACTACTGGCTGTACTGGCTGTACTACTGGCTGTACTGGCTGTACTGGCTGTACTACTGGCTGTACTACTGGCTGTACTGGCTGTACTGGCTGTACTACTGGCTGTACTGGCTGTACTACTGGCTGTACTGGCTGTACTGGCTGTACTACTGGCTGTACTGGCTGTACTACTGGCTGTACTACTGGCTGTACTGGCTGTACTACTGGCTGTACTACTGGCTGTGCTGGCTGTACTACTGGCTGTACTGGCTGTACTGGCTGTACTGCTGGCTGTACTGGCTGTACTGGCTGTACTACTGGCTGTACTGGCTGTACTACTGGCTGTACTGGCTGTACTGGCTGTACTACTGGCTGTACTGGCTGTACTGCTGGCTGTACTGGCTGTACTACTGGCTGTACTGGCTGTACTGGTATGATGATGAAATTGACCTCACACGGACGAGTTTGACACCCTGAGTCCCACGGATGAAATCCTCCGCAAGTCCACTTAAATACTTGGGAGACGCAAACAAGTCCCCGTGGAGGCGCAAAGTGTACAGTAACGCTAGTTGCGTAACAACGCTCACATTTCCCAAAAGCGGCGCCAGCGGAAAATAGCGCCCAATGTACTTTGAAGACGGACCAAAAAGCAAGACAGGATCGAGGGAAACACCCGGTGGCTCTTGACTCCAACCTGTCGCATATCGCCATTCAAATCATGTCGTCAGAGCACGTTTTCCTTTTACCAAGTTGGCCATATTTCCTCCGAAGCGCGCGTGCCGTCGGAACATCTGCCCGTGACGTGACAACGACGCCCCCCCCCCCCACACACACGCGTGTTTAGCCGCATGTGCGGGAAACGGACGGCGTCCGGAATTCCCCTGTGGAAGTGACCGGACTTCTTCGCGGGGGGGGGGGGGGGGACATTTTGTCATTCACCGGTTCCGACTCGGCTCGCCCCGTCGCGGTCACCCCGCCGGATCTGTTGCACGGCGGCGGAGGAGGAGGAGGGAGGGAGGATGGGCGCGCATCGTTACGGCGACATGATGGGGAGGAGAGGCTCCGGGGCGCGCGGCTCCAGCTGTCAGTAGTCTCCACACCTCCTGACGACTCCCGCACGTCACCCCGCCCCGTCTGCCGCCTCCTCCCTACAACCTTTATTGCGACCATCCCTTTGAGCGATCCTGAGCGGAGGGGGAGAGAGCGAGGGAACGACAGAGAGAGAGGGGGGGAGAGAGGGGAGGAGAGAGAGAGAGTACAAGGCAGAAATACATGCGGGCTCCAACATCACCTAGGCTACCTGCTCCAGCCAAGCACTCGGGGAGAAGGACGCACAGATGCACGGCTGCACGCAAGCGTGCGCACGCGTGCCAGCTCGCTGAGAGAGACGCGATAAAACGGCGAGAGCCGCAAATCCCCCCAAAAAAAAAAAAAAAATCGGGAGTAAGAGTTGCCCCGCCGAGGAGCGAGTGGGGCAGGAATTTCTCCGCCGAGCGGCTCGACGAGTACGTGAGTGCGCGTCGAGAGGAGTCATGCATCTGAACCGAGAGGAAGGCAACAGCCAAGGTGAGTAGTGGAAGAGACCAGCAGCCTCCGGGGGAGAGTTGTCATCCCTGCTCTCCGTATCCCTTTAGTTCAAATAAGCTCTCGCGTTGGTTCCAGAACGCCCTTGAGTGTGACATGTTGTTTCCAAGTCATGATGGTGAGGACGATGGGGGGTCGGTCGTTGCAACAAGCTGTCAGCAACAGCTGATTTCTACTTGTAATCAGCACGGGCCTGTGCTCTTGTTGTGTCGTTACGAAACGCTCCGCGAAGGGACGCTGCGTACGCCGAGAGGTGGTGGCAATGTGGCGGCTGTCAGCACGCCGGCCGGGAGACCGAGACACTTGAGCACTTGTTGTGCTGGCGATCCGACGGCGGCGTGCGGATCGATGTTCCTTTTACGCGAGGCGACCCGAGTTGAGACGCGCGCAAGGTCATCCGTCCCTCCGTCACCTCGCCGTTTTGACGGGGTGCACACGTTTGGATGGTTTGTGTGTAACCGGCGCGCCGCGCCACCTAGACCGAGGCTGGACTGGCGTCCTCCCATCCCGGCTCAGGAATCGTTCCGAGCTTCGTTAGGTTGAATAGCGCCGGTCTAGACCCTTAACGGGCGATGCGTAACGACGGAAATCAACAGGGTCGATAATTGCCCTTTCTGTCAAAGCTGGGCGGCGTTACGCGTATCGTGCGAGCTGGGTGGGGGTCGAGGTCACAGAGGGAACACCTGATGCTGGAGGAAATCTGGTCCCGGTACTTCCCGGACGCCAACGTTTCCCCCCCCCCCCCAAACGAACATCTGAGCACAACGCGTCCGGCACCAAAGACCACCAAGAGGTGGAGGCAGTGGTGGAGCTAGAGATTTTTTTTCCTGGGGTGGCAAGACTGTGTCCCAGAGGTGGCAGCTGCCACCCACTTTGCCACCCTGTAGATCCGCCCCTGGATGGAGGAGAGGTTTTGTTCCACCTACAGTAGGAAGTCACGACTAGTCCTCGGACTAATTCCCCACCGAGACTTGGGGAGCCCCGGTTCAGCGTTTTGGTGAAACGTGTGTCTTGTCATTAGCTGACTACGCTGCCCTGGGTCTATGACGTCAGAGTTGGAGTAACATAATCAGACGCGTTGTTTTAATATGGGGGCTCTCATTCGGATAACGAGCAGGGCCGCTTCTGGGGATTCTGGGGCGCCTAATAAACTGTAATGCTGCCCCCCCTCCCACCCCGTGGTGTATTTAAAGCTAGGGTAGGCAATTTAATGTAGGAGCTTTTTGTTGTTGTTGCTGCTATATTGGTTGAAATTGTGTTTACATCCCGACAGCAATCCATAAATAAAATGCGGGTGGCGTGGCGGTCTATTCCATTGCCTACCAACAGGGGGATCGCCGGTTCGAATCCCCGTGTTAACTCCGGCTTGGTCGGGCGTCCCTACGGACACAATTGGCCGCGTCTGCGGGTGGGAGGCCGGATGTGGGTATGTATCCTGCTCGCTGCACTAGCGCCTCCTCTGGTCGGTCGGAGCGCCTGTTCGGGGGGGGGGGGGACTGGGGGGAATAGCGTGATCCTCCCACGCGCTGTGTCCCCCCTGGCGAAACTCCTCACCGTCAGGTGAAAAGAGGCGGCTGGCGACTCCACGTGTATGGGAGGAGGCATGTGGTAGTCTGCAGCCCTCCCCCGGATCGGCAGAGGGGGTGGAGCAGAGACCGGGACATCTCAAAGAGCGGGGTAATTGGCCAAGTACAATTGGGGAGGAAAAGGAGTGGGGGGGGGGGGATAAAATAAATAAATAAAATAGTCTGACAAAAAAGTAATAATCAAAAATAATGAGCAACAAGATGGCCTGTCCACATATCATCGTTTCAGAGAGAGAGGGCGTTCCTATTGGCTGTTCCACTAATGCGGACGTGTCACTGGCTGTATACGTTTGAATTACATGCCCGTGCTCACCCGGTGGGAGGGGCTTAGGACAGAGGGGGGAGGGGGAGAGCTGCAGGAGGAGGGCTGTATTTTCAAACTCTGGCTTCTCTTTTTCGTAACACTACCTACCCCCCCTTTTTCTCCCCAATTGTACTTGGCCAATGACCCCACTCCACCGAGCCGCTGCTCCACCCCCTCTACCCATCCGGGGAGGGCTGCAGACTACCACATGCCTCCTCCCATACATGTGGAGTCGCCAGCCGCGTCTTCTCACCTGACAGTGTGGGGTTTCACCAGGGGGGGTGTAGCGTGTGGGAGGCTCACGCTACTCCCCCGATTCCCCTTCCCTCTAAAAGGGCGCCCTGACCGACCAGAGGGGGCGCTAGTGCAGCGACCAGGACACATACCCACATCCGGCTTCCCACCCGCAGACACGGCCAACTGTGTCTGTAGGGACGCCCTGCCAGGCCGGAGGTAACACGGGGATTCGAACCGGCGATCCCCGTTTTGGTAGGCAACGGAATAGCCCGCTAAGCTAGCCGGACGCCCCAGGGCTCCTTACTGGTTAACACCCTGTGAAAGTGTTCCCACCTATCCCCCCCTCCAGGCACCTGATAGGGCAGCACAGTTCTGGCCCAACCCAGTCTCACACACTAGATATTCGTTCACCACGTTTCTGAGCTTCTCAGCGTCCTGTTACATGATGCAGGTCAGCTAGTCTCACCACTTCATGACACACACAAACACACACACACACACACACACACACACACACACACACACACACACACACACACACACACACACACACACACACACACGCACACACACACACACACACACACGCACACGCACACACGCCCGGTCTCGCGCTGCAATGTGGAGGGTGTTTCACACCAGTAATGATGCATGAGGACATTGCTGAGGACACCTGCTCAGACCACCTGGTTTAGTTTTTTTTAGGGGGGGGGGGTTCCCCCTTTTTTCTTCCCAATTGTATCCGGCCAATTACCCCTCTCTCCCGAGCCGTGCCGGTCGCTGCTCCACCCCCTCCGGCGATCCAGGGGAGGGCCGCAGACTACCACCCGCCTCCTCCCAAACGTGTGGCGTCGTCGGCCGCTTCTTTTCACCTGACAGTGAGGAGTTTCACCTGGGGGACGTAGCGCGTGGGAGGACCACGCTATGCCCCCCCAGCCCCCCCCCCAGCCCGAACAGGCTTTGGGTTGGGTTTAGGTTTGGGTTAAGGTCAGGGTAAAGACCTGGGGAGGCAAGCGAAGGGCTCTGATCTGTGGCGAGTGTAAATTAAGGTCACAAGCAGGTCTCGGCAGATGTCCCCGATTATGTCTCGACTCGTCGCCGCATTGATATGCATCATATGCATGGCGGCGCAAGGTATGCGATCGGCTCGTTCTGGGAATTGCAAATAAGCTGTACACGAAGGTTGTGTTGTCTGCGAGACCGGGCCTGATGACTTGTTTAGCGGGTGATTTTTTTTGTGCCTTTCCCAATGTTTCTGTCAATAGCATGCTAATATTGGTGTGAGATCAATCAATCAATCAATCAATCAATCAATCAATCAATCAATCAATCAATCAATCAATCAATCAATCAACCAATCAATCAATCAATCAATAAACCAATCACTTTATTGCACCAAATGGGAAACTTGTGAGCAGTCAGGATTACCAACACACCCTGCAAGAGGAGTGACAGTACTCTGCAAGAACGGCACCCACATCAGCAGAGCATCAATACCCCCACCCTAACGGTTGGTGCATGTTTTATATGCACCAGGCAGTGGGATTATTTCCCGGGGAACGCATCTTTGCTTTCACCAGCAGTGACACACACCGTTTGTGCGGTGTCAAGAGTTTCCCATTTAAAACTCTGTCATGGCAGATTGTGCGAGCGGCGGCGGCGGAGTATCCTGTAAAAGATGGAGCGCCGTGGTCCCATTTCCTGGAGGCCTCGCGGCCTCATTGTCAGATGCGCTTTCACCAGGGACAAGTCACCGTCTCGCAGCCACCACAAGTGATTCCATGATTACATGGCAGCCTTGAGTGAGTGAGTATCGGGGGTGTGTGTGTCTGTGTGTGTGTGTGTGTTTGTGTGTAATAGAAAGTGAGCGAGCGATGATGAGAGCGAGGCGGAGAGGGAGTTTCTGAAACAGACCTGCCTGTGTACAAGCCTTCAGCAAATAGGGGGGACGTGTCGAGCTGCTCCGGGTCCGTCTTAAAGAACACCACCTGTCCTTTGGTTTTTACTCAGGTGTAGCATATGACTAAGACGGTCAGGAAGGTCCACTACAACAACCACCATAGCAACACAACTGGTGATCAGAAATACTATCAGCGAATGCGGGCGTCCGGGTGGTGTGGCGGTCTATTCCGTTGCCTACCAACACGGGGATCGCCGGTTCGAATCCCCATCGGGTGTCCCTTACAGACATGATTGGCTGTGTCTGCGGGTGGCAAGCCGGATGTGGGTATGTGTCGCTGCACTAGCGCCACCTCTGGTTGGTTGGGGCGCCTGCTCGGAGGGGGAACTGGGGGGGGAATAGCGGGACCCTCCCACCTGCTACGTCCCCCTGGCGAAACTCCTCACTGTCAGGTGAAAGGAAGCGGCTGGCTGCTCCACATGTACGGGAGGAGGCATGTGGTAGTCGGCAGAGGAGGTGGAGCAGCGACCGGCTCGGAAGAGCGGGGTAATTGGCCAAGCACAATTGGGGAGGAAAAAGGGGGGGGGAAATTTGATTGATTGACTGACTGACTGATCAGCTCTTCCACTGCAGCTCAACAGAACCGGATCTGATTTACCTTAAAGCCCGTCAGTTCAGATGGAAGAGGTCAGTGGTCGACGTCGCAGTTTTAAAACGCGGAAGCCTGCGGTCTAGGTTGGGTTGTGGAAGTGCCTCTGGGTAAACTTGGCAACGCAGAAAAGACATCTAATGCCATTTCTGGCAGAGGCGGTCCATCCGGAGAAGGCCGTTGGGAGCGCATACCGCAACTGTGAAAAGGCCAAGACGCTCAGCGGCAGCTTTGCCATTTCCAAAGGCCTCGCAGTCCTCCATGCACTTGTTCTGCTGGTTCTGTGTTTTAACGAGGCGACCGCTGGCCTCCTCTCACCGCTACCCCGCCTCTCTTGCTAATCACCCGTCAGTACCCTATTATTTCATTGTATTTTTTTTCTTTCCCCCCCTTTTCCCCCCAATTGTAACCGGCTAATTACCCCACTCTTCCAACCCGTCCCGGTCTCTGCTCCACCCCCCTCTGCTCCGATCCGGGGAGGGCTGCAGACCACCACATGCCTCCTCCCATACATGTGGAGTCACCAGCCGCTTCTTTTCACCTGACAGTGAGGAGTTTCACCTGGGGGACGTAGCGCGTGGGAGGACCACGCTACCCCCCCCTCCGACCGACCAGAGGGGGCGCTAGTGCAACGATCAGGAGACATACCCACATCCGGCTTCCCACCTGCAGACACGGCCAGGTGTGTCTGCAGGGACGCCCGATCAAGCCGGAGGTACCACAGGGATCCGAACCGGTGCTCCCTGTGTTGGTAGGCAACGAAACAGAGCGCTACGCCATCCGGACGCCCCCTTACCCTGACTTTTTAATGAAGTAACGATAATTTGTTCAACATTTTCTTTATGCGTCCAACTAAGCTGTGTTTTTGATTAATTTTTTTTTTTTACATTTTATTAAGAAATCTCAGAAACTCATCTCAACTCGGACGTGGTGTAAACACAGTTCTCTCTCTAACATACACATGAATGAGGCCACGCATTAGCTGATTGGCTCCAGTAACACTAACGTCCTCTGATCCACCCGTCCTCATGACTCTTATTACTGGCTGTTTTTTTAGGCGGCTCTAACACGTATCTGGTAAAACCTGAGTGATATCATAACAGGACCGCTGGTCAAGCTTTGCTTCCCTCCATTTGGCAGGCTGGCACCAGATTTGAACAAGCTGCCTCAGACAAAGCTCGGCACGCTGGCAGAGGCCTGCCGTTCTCCCACAGACACCAGGCAGAGACGGACGCTGTGCAGAACCGGCATGCGGATGCACGTCTTGTGAAAGACCAGCACTCGCCTGTCCGTAGCTGTAGGTTGACTTCCCCTCGTATTCTGAATAATGCAGGCAGCCTTTCCTCCTCTCTCTGTTATGTCATCGATAATTTATGCACGTACGGTGATGTCATTCGTCGACTCGACAGCACGGCCTGCTACTATTATTGTATTCAACATGGAGGCGATTACAGACTGACCGACGCCCTTCATGCATCATGGGCACGAGGAAATATCGTCCTGGTAACTCGTAAACCAACTCCATGTGCATTTTGGTGTGTGTGTGTATGTGTGTGTGCTGATGGAGGTTATGCCCATGACGGTGTAGCAGCTGTAAGATGGTTGCTCACAGACTGGAGAACACCAGTCACACCAGCAATCAGGACCTGCACATTTATCCTACCAGAGGCAGCACAGGGCAGTCAGTTCACACACACACTGGCAGTGCCCTTACAGCGGTTGGCACACGTGTATCTGAAATCAGCAGTTGAAAGTACAGGCAAACACGAAAATAATAAGTAAAACTAGTGTAACGTGCATGGATGAGAAGACCCGCTGGCCGCTGGCTGGCGGGTCTGACCCTTTAGTCGAGCGGTTAGCGATGCCTCCTGCGGTGCGGGCGATGCGGGTTCGCGTCCCGGCCGCGGCAGTTCCTGTGGTTGCGTCGTCGTCCCCCCCCCCCCCGAATTCGCTACATTGGTGTCAGAAGTGGGATGGAGCGACCGTAAGGCCATCGGAAGCGCATGCGCCCTGAGGCGTGAAGGAGCTGATATGCTTAAGCGCGGGGACGCGCTTCCCGAAGGAGGAGGGGTATTGTCACGTGCATGGATGAGAAGTCACGTGCATGGATAAGAAGACACGCTGGCCGCTGGTTGGCGGGTCTGACCCTTTAGTCGAGCGGTTAGCGATGCCTCCCGCGGTGCGGGCGATACGGGTTCGCGTCCCGGCCGCGGCAGTTCCTGTGGTTGCGTCGTCCCCCGAATTCGCTACAATATAACGATAACACGAACAACATACCGACTCAGCCACAACGGCATCGGGAACGCTCCATCTGGAGCCTTACGACAAGGACTTGACAAAGATGGCTAGGCTAAGTCCCAGCTCCCAGTCGAGCAGCTTCCTTCTCAGAGCTGTTTATACTAACCTGGAGCTCCTTTTCTGCCTGGGCTCCTCGTTGACTATGGAGCAGCTCTGAATTTTACATCTGGGCGACATTACAAATTGAAGTCTCAACTCCTGTGGGTTCTGGTTGGCAGCAAGAAGTTTTACAATGCATGACAACGACTTGACTCTCCTATAATTTAACTCATGAATGACTTATGACTTTTTATAAACGCTCTTAAACACTGTAGTGCTTTGCGGAACACGGGACAACGCTAGCAAGTCGTACTGGCTATTTCCATAAGCTTCCCATGAGCAACCCTGAGAGACTGTTTCGGTCACTAGTCTGCAGAGGTTTTCTGACGTCTCTCTTACCTGCAAGATAAACCGGCTGTAAATGTCAGCGAGGCCGGGGAGCAATGTGCAAAAAAAAATATTAAATTATTATTGTAACCGGTTATTTTCTTGCCCGGTACGGGATTCGATACGGGGTGTACTGCACCACAAGGCGACGTCACTAAAGGATCAGACCCGTTAGCTAGGGGCTAACGTGTCTTATTAGTGGTTTACAGTCGTCACCCTCCCCGGAAGCGCGCCCTCGCGCTTGTTCTTCCCGCGCTCCGAAGAGACTTCTGAGGATCTGCACACTTCCGGATCCCACCGCTGCCACCAATGTAACCGGTTACTTTGTTGCCCGGTGCGGGATTCGATACGGGGTGTACTGCACCACAAGGCGACGTCACTAACCGCTCGGCTAAAGGCTCAGACCCGTTAACTAGGGACTAATGTGTCTCATTAGTAGTTTACATTATTAATTCCTCAACTGTTTTCTGAGGTAATACCTTGGTATTATCAGCACCCACATTCATTGTGAACTGTCTTGTTAACATGACAGTTTTAAAAAAATGGATAATATAATAATATAATAGGCTGCAATCTTATTAGAGAGATCGTACTAGAACAAGGGGGGGGGCGAGAGAGCGAGAGAGAGAGCTGTAATTCGGTGCTAATGGTTATATATTTTTATCCCCTGTTCCACTCAGTGTCACAGTGTGGGGGACACCAGCTACCTGGATTTCAGACTTAAGGAACCAGACTGTACGGCCATGAAATAAGAGCGATTGATCCGTCCTATTGATTGGCGTGTGTGAGTGTGTGCGTGTATTTTATATATATATATATATATATATATATATATATATATTTGCAACCACAAATGCAAAAGATTGAAAAAGACACAAAAGGGATGGGTGGATAAATGAGGACAGACACAATGTGACGACTTAAACAACGTATATGGAGATCTGGGGGGTGGGGGGGGTGGGGTTAATGGCTGGGGTGCGAGTGTGAGCGCTGCAGCAGAGCAGCGTGTGACTGTCATGTTAGGCCACAGAGCGCTCCAGGTGGGACACCTCCACGTTACCTCAGTCAGCTGTCACACTGATTTACCCCATGCAGCCCATCTGGAATTGAGGCTATCATGGAAATTGAAGTCTGTGTGTGTGTGTGTGTGTGTGTGTGTGTGTGTGTGTGTGTGTGTGTGTGTGTGTGTGTGTGTGTGTGTGTGTGTGTGTGTGTGTGTGTGTGTGTATGTGTGTGTGTGTGTGTGTGTGTGTGTGTGTGTGTGTATGTGTGTGTGTGTGTGTGTGTGTGTTAGGGGGAGTGTGTGCATGCACACGCGCGTGTATGTTCTCTTACGTAACTCTCTGGTACAGCAGAGTCGTACCGTGTCTCAGATCTGTGTGTGTGCGTGCGTGTGCGTGCGTGTGCGTGCGCGTGCGTGCGTGTGCGTGTGTGTTTCGGCGTGCAAACTCAAGCTACTGCCCTTCTGGTCTGAATCGCTCCCTCCGAGCACTCCAGCATCCTCGCTGCTCCTCTCCTCCTTCCCTTTTCTCTCATCGTGTTTTCCCTCCTTCCACTGTCTTTTTTTTTCTATTAGCCTTTCTCTCTCCTGCCTCCCCCCTCCTCCCCCTCTTTCCTATCACATGCTGTCATTTTCACTCTCCGTGACGTTAACCGTCTCGTCCCCGGCTCCGTGCTCCTCTACTTGACCCTCGTCGCCGGTCCTGTGTGCAGAACAGAGACGGCGGGGAGGATGCGGGGCTCTGCAGAGGCTCTGTCACCACCAGCAGCCGTGTGGGCTGAGAGCGATACCGGCAGGAACTGAGGCTGATAGTAAACGACAGAAATAGATAATTGGAGGCAGAAGCAGAGGAAGAGGGGAGGAAGAGGCAGTCTAGCTTTTGAGAGAATATCTTATGTTGTGCCTTCCCAGAAGTCGGTGCTTTTGAGAAGGGAGCAGAACAGAGCGAGATGGGGGGAGAGAGAGAGAGAGAGAGAGAGAGAGAGAGAGAGAGAGAGAGAGAGAGATGAGAGAGAGAGATGGGGGAGAGACAGATGGATAGAGAGCGAGACAGCTAGACAATGAGAGAGAGCGAGATGGAGAGCGAGAGAGAGAGATGAGAGAGAGAGAGATGGGGGAGAGAGAGATGGATAGAGAGCGAGATGGAGAAAGAGATGGGGAGAGAAAGACAGAGAGATGGGGAAAGAGATGGAGAGAGTGAGAGACATGGAGAAAGAGAGATGGACAGAGAGAGCGAAATGGGGAGAGAGAGAGATACAGTGAGAGAGAGAGAGATAGAGAGATGGAGACAGAGCGATGGAGAGAGAGAGAGAGATGGAGAAAGGGAGAATGAGAGCGAGACAGCTAGACAATGAGAGAGAGAGAGAGAGAGAGAGAGAGAGAGAGAGAGAGAGAGAGAGAGAGAGAGATGGAGAGCGAGAGAGAGAGAGAGAGACAGTGAGAGAGAGATGAGAGAGAGAGATGGGGGAGAGAGAGATGGAGAAAGAGATGGGGAGAGAAAGACAGAGAGATGGTGAAAGAGATGGAGAGAGTGAGAGACATGGAGAAAGAGAGATGGACAGAGAGAGCGAAATGGGGAGAGAGAGATACAGTGAGAGAGAGAGATGGAGAGAGATGGAGAAAGAGAGATGGAGAGAGACAGCGAAATGGGGAGAGAGAGAGAGATACGGTGAGAGAGAGAGATAGAGAGATGGAGAGAGAGAGATGGAGAAAGAGTGAGATGAAGAGAGAGAGACATGGAGAAAGAGACAAAGAGAGAAAAATGGCGAGAGACAGTGAGAGAGGGAGAGAGACAGCGAAATGGGGAGAGAGAGAGAGAGATGGAGATGGAGATAGAGAGATGGAGAGATACAGTGAGAGAGAGAGAGATGGAGATGGAGATAGAGAGATGGAGAGAGAGAGATACAGTGAGAGAGAGGGAGAGACAGTGAGAGAGGGAGAGACAGTGAGAGAGGGAGAGAGACAGCGAAATGGGGAGAGAGAGAGATACAGTGAGAGAGGGAGAGAGAGAGAGATGGAGAGATGGAGAGCGATAAATGGAGAGAGAGAGACAGAGAGAGAGATGTAGGGAGATATGTAGAGAGAGATGCTTTTTAATCAGTGATCTCATCGCAGCTCCACCGGCCTCCAGAGACGGAAGAGGCAAAACAGTGAAAAGAGGAGGAGGAGGAGGAGGAAGGAGGGAGGGAGGAAGGAAGGAACGGTGACACAAAGAAGCGGATGTGCGTGTCTGACACCGATTCGGTTGGCGGACACGCTGCTTCGTCCGCTTCGTCTAAACGCTGGCAGAAATACCAAACCACAGGGCTTTTGCAGCTTCTGAAAGACCAGTTCTGTGTTGCGGGGTATGCTATGTCCTGCCCGCTACCCTCCCGTGGCCAAAACCCCCACGTCCCCTGCCGTCCGACGACCACGGCGTTTAGCTGCCGGGCCTCCAGCGTTGAGCGAAACCCTCACCAGCAGCACAGGGACGTGACTAAATAAAGAGACACCTGCGCCGGGACGGCCGGTAGTGGATAAGGACGTGGCCTGGGAAATGTTGGACGCAGGACCAGCACAGGACTCTCCGGAGGAAACAGAGCCACGAGCACGCTGTCCAGACACGGCGCTCTCACTCGTCATGTGTGATGATGAGCGATGAAGGCCGGGCTGCGGGGTGACATCATTACCCTGCTCCTCTCTTTGAGCCGCGGGAACAGTCCTGCATGGGCGATAAGGCCGTGCTCATTACGGGCCTGGCGATCGGCGCCGACGCTGACCTGCAGGCCACGGATAAGGCCCAGAGATGCGGGGGAGAGATAGAAACGAACCAGGGGAGGGTACATAGAGAGGGTTGAGACGGAGGAGGGTTTTCTTTAAGGAGCGAGATAAAGAGAGGTAGTGGAAAACGTAGAGAAATAATTTATAATAAAAAAAAAAAAGGATTATCAATTCCTTTCGCTGGCCACTGCCCCGTCGCAGCCCCCCCCCCCCCCCCGTGGCTCTCAGGGTGAGTTTGGGGGAAGGATGGTTGACCCGTTTGTTCTCTTGCCCAGAAGTGGCTCTACAAACAGACAGCACTCTCGGCAGCACAACCCGCTCTCCTCATATCACATCCACTACGCTACACACAAGACAATGGATGATGGGCAGCATGAATGGATGGATAGATGAATGAATATTAGATGGGTGGATGCATGGATGGATGGATGAAGTGAAAGTGGGTGATGGATGGATGGATGGATGGATGGATGGATGGATGGATGGATGGATGGATGGATAGATCAACAGAGGATGGTCATAGATGGACTGATGGATATAAGATGGATGATGGATGGATGGATAGATGATGGGTGACAGATGGATGAAGGAAGGGTGGATAGATAGATAGATGGATGTATGGATGGATGGAGGGAGGGATTGATGAATGAATAGAAGGAGGGATGGATGGATAGATGATGGTTGATAGATGGATGGTTAATGGATGGATGGATGGGTGTGTAGATGAATGAATAGTTGGAGGAATAGTTGGATGGATGGATGAATGGATGATGAATGGATGGCTGGATGGGTGGGTGGGTAGATGAATGAACAGATGGAGGAATAGTTGGAGGGATGGATGGATGGGTGGGTGTGTAGATGAATGAATAGATGGAGGAATAGCTGGATGGATGGGTGGATGGGTGTGTAGATGAATGAATAGTTGGAGGAATAGTTGGATGGATGGATGGATGGATGGATGATGAATGGATGGATGGATGGATGGATGGGTGGGTGTGTAGATGAATGAATAGATGGAGGAATAGTTGGATGGATGGATGGAGGGATTGATGAATAATAGATGGAGGGATGTATGTATGGATGGATAGATGATGGGTAATAGATGGATGGAGGGATGGATGATGAATGAATGGATGGCTGGATGGGTGGGTGTGTAGATGAATGAATAGTTGGAGGAATAGTTGGATGGATGGATGGATGGATGGATGGATGGATGGATGGATGGATGATGAATGGATGGATGGATGGATGGGTGGGTGGGTAGATGAATGAATAGATGGAGGAATAGCTGGATGGATGGATGGATGGATGGAGGGATTGATGAATGAATAAATGGAGGGATGTGTGTATGGATGGATAGATGATGGTTGATAGATGGATGGATGATGAATGCATGGATGGCTGGATGGGTGGGTGTGTAGATGAATGAATAGATGGAGGAATAGCTGGATGGATGATGAATGGATGGATGGATGGGTGGGTGGGTGGGTAGATGAATGAATAGATGGAGGAATAGCTGGATGGATGGATGGATGGAGGGATTGATGAATGAATAAATGGAGGGATGTGTGTATGGATGGATAGATGATGGTTGATAGATGGATGGAGGGATGGATGATGAATGAATGGATGGCTGGATGGGTGGGTGGGTAGATGAATGAACAGATGGAGGAACAGTTGGAGGGATGGATGGATGGATGGATGGATGGTGGATGAATAGATGGTTGAATGACAGATGGAGGGAAGAAGTGAATTCGGGGAAAAATTCTTAATCGAGCTTTATGGAACACGTGCCTCGCCCAAGATGGCCGACGGCAGATGAGACAGGATATTATGAGAACAGATAGCGGCGGTCTGGCCAGGAACAGATGGTGAGACAGATCTACCCGTCCACAGACTCTTTCTGCCAGTGCAGGACTAGCAGAGACTAGTGTTGTCACACACACACACAGACACACAAAGACACACAAAGACACACAACACACACAGCAGGGTTGGATTCACAAGAGTCCGGCTGCAATACAGATGAGAATGAGAATGATGATGAGAATCTGCAAGTGTAAATTGAGCACCTTTAATACTGCCGACTCCCGTAAAAGCTTCATTTCCTCTCTCTCCTCTGGCTTCTCCTCATCCCCCTCTCCATTGTACAGGCACCACCCCGCGTCTTGTACCACCTGCTCTCCTCCTTCCTCCTCCTCCTCCTCCTTTATTATCTCTTCAGCAGTATCACTGGGAACTGTGTCGTGGTGGTTCACTGTACTGCTAACAAGACTGTAAACCATCACAGACAACAAGTGGCCTGAATGACGGGGGGGGTGGGGGTGGGTGGGGGTGGGGGGGTTGTGCTCATCTTACCCGCTGTGGGTGTTCTTCACCATGTCCAAAAGGGGGGGAAAAAAACAGAACAAATGAAAAGCGTAACTCGGTAAGACTCGTAAATTATGCATCGTCAGGAGCGAGAACGAGAAATAATCATGTGCACTGTCAGGAAATAGCAGGCACTATGCACACCACCCCCCCAACACCCCCCCCCCCACACACACACACACAAGTTATTTTGGGAATACGTGGGCACGTCATCATTTGCAAAGGATGGGTCGGGTCCATCGGCCACGTTAGGCCCAAACTCTGTCGGCTCGACAGGGAAGTCTCGCGGCGTCCACTTTTCCTGACCGCTTCTGAAGAAACCCCATCCTGGTGCATCTGATATGTTAACGACTTGCTGGATGACCTGCCCCCCCCCCCCCACCCAGAATCCCCCCCTGAGCATACGTGCTTGTTAGATATATACGCACCTTTCAACTTTACACTCGTTCTTGTTCTGGAATACTGTCGTACATACTACCGCAAAAAATAAAAGTAAAGAAAAATTTGGCAATGTTGATCCCCCCTCCCCCCCCCCCTTCGCCCGTTCAACCCTCGGGGTGACTGGCACAGTGACGGACGCGACGTGAATTTATTACATCGTGTTTTAAGCCGTGCAAGGTGCGCTGTCAAGCTAAGGAGGAGGACCACGGCCGTTAGGAGAGGAGGAGAGCTGAGGTGGGGAATAATTTTAGGAGTGTAACGGAAAGGGATGTGAACGTGTAGCGCGGTTGTGCTAGAGAGGAGGAGTCTGCTGGTGGACTTGTAGAGGGCCGCCCTCCTGCTGTGACCGGGGAAGGAGGGAGGGCGATGCTGAATGGTGGCTAAACAGTGTGCTGTGTGTGGTATATGTGTATTTTTGTTTGTTTGATTTCTTTGATGTGGTGGTGATGGTGGTGGTGGGGGTCTGTAGGCTGGAAGCCACGCCGAGGCCTCCAGGTTTCCTCACTATTTCCTGTCCTGTCCACCTGTGCCGTAATCTCTGATTCGCGTTTGGTTCTGTAGAGTTCGACGGGCTTGTGAAACGTGTTATTGCCCTATTGGTTTGGTATATGTGTGTGTTGTATTTTGAATGGTTTTTCTATAGAATAAAAGAGGGGGGAGGGGGGGGGGAGTATGGACCAGGCCGGAACTGGCCGTGGCGAGCTCCCGCCAAATCCTCACCTCTGCCCAGTTCCCTCGCTCGGCCTCCTCGGCCTGATTCTCTGGGGGAGCAATCAGCTGCAGCTTGACCGGCGCAGAACCACCACCTGCCGCCGTGTGTGTGATGGCGGCCCCGCCCGCAGCGTCCGGCCTCAGTATGCACATTCTAATGGCGCTCTGGGAAATTAAGCCGCTTCACCAGCTTCACCTCGAGCTGCCAGTCTCACGTCGTGCTCTTCTTCTTCTTGCACTTGATGCCCGGCTGACATTCTCGGCTGTTCTTTCACAACCCCGGTTGACGTAAACCGGGGTTTGAAGAGGGCTCGTGACCCCACCCTCCCTGGATGCGATGGCGGCGGTGGCCTCCCTCCCTCTCTCCCTCTCCCTCTCTCTCTCTCTCCGAAGCGGCCTTGCGACAGCTGAGGATGTGTGCCGGTGTTGCTTCCCTGTGTCACAGAGGGCACAAGGGAGAGACTCATCCAATCAAATAAATAAATAAGTAAACAATTTCACCCCCCCCCCTCTTTTTTCCCCTCCTCAATCGACTCTGTGCATGACTGAGTCCACCGACTTCCGGTTTCTACAGCAGCGGTCACACTAGTTTCCTGCAAGATAAACGTCAACGACGTGCACAGAACTGTCGACAAACTTTCACCTGCACCTACCAGCAAGTTGTACATGTAAGGAAGTGAGTTACACTTAAGCGCCGGCAGGGGGCGATCTTGAATTGTCGGCACGTATTTTTTTCCTTTCGAGCGTGTTTACGACTCTTTTGTCCCTCCGTGGCCACCGTAGAACGGGTTCCGCTTCGTGTTACAAGGTAAGCGCTATTGTTTGCCCGCATAAATGGGTATTTTAGAGTATGTGAAAGGCCCATCGCTGTTAGCTTTTATATGAGATGGCTGTTAATCGTGTCTTTTATGCAACAGATCTGATTTTTGTTTAAAAACGGAGGTTGGAAAAGCGCCATTTGACAGTTTAGTGCGTCGCACGGCTGAGCTAGCTAAACAATGTATTGGTTAACATGATAAGATGTTAGCAGGGTAAGTAGGCCATTACTTTGTTAGTTAATGGTATTTTTTTCATATGGCTCGAGCAATTCTTTGAATGTGATATTTATTTTTGTGGTCTCAGAAACTTACACAAGTTCCGGTTTGTGTTACAAGGACTCCTGTCTCCCGTCTGTACAACCGTCTTCTCCCTCCGTCCGCCCCGGAGTCAATATACAATAACACAACGCAGAGGCTGTTCAAGGGGTGGTCGGGTTGACAGACAAAAGAATAGGGCTACATACGTATCAAGTTACGTCCACAACTGTGAGGCTGAGCGGACGGACGGACGGACGGAATTGTGGACATAACGTGATATGTACAACTTGAAACTTTTCACCCGTTTGCTGGCAGGTGCAGGTGAAAGTTTGTCGACAACTCTGTGCGTTTCGTTGACATTGATCCATGGTAAATCCTGCAGGCATCGCGAAAAATGTGCCGTTGTCAATAGCGCACACCAACAAACAGGAAACTGGTATGACCGCTGCAGTAGAAACCGGAAGTTAGTGGACTACAGTTATGCATGGCGGTTATTGTGTCTGTATGTAACGGTACGGATAGATACAGATTGATATATAGTGTAAACTAACAATAAGACACGTTAGCCCCTAGCCAACGGGTCTGACCCTTTAGCTGAGCGGTTAGTGACGTCGCCTTGTGGTGCAGTACACACCGTATCGAATCCCGCACCGGGCAAGAAAAGAACCGATTACATTGGTGGCAGCGGTGGGATCCGGAAGTGTGCAGATCCTCAGAAGTCTCTTCGGAGCGCGGGAATAACAAAGCGCGAGGGCGCGCTTCCGGGGAGGGTGACGACTGTAAACTACTAATAAGACACGTTAGTCCCCTAGCTAACGGGTCTGACCCTTTAGCCGAGCAGTCAGTGATGTCGCCTTGTGGTGCAGTACACCCCGTATCGAATCCCGCACCGGGCAAGAAAATAACCGGTTACACAAGTATCAGCCCATTCACGCCTCAGGGCGCATGCGCTTCCGATCGCTCCATCCCACTTCTGTCACCAATGTAGCGAATTCGGGGGACAACGCAACCACAGGAACTGCCGCGGCCGGGACGCGAACCCGTACCGCCCGCACCGCAGGAGGCATCGCTAACCGCTCGACTAAAGGCTCAGACCCGCCAGCCAGCGGCCAGCGTGTCTTCTTATCCCTGCACGTTACAATACTTACTGGGACTGGGGCTGAATGTCCTGGGGGTTACAGACCTAGATCTTGTATTCTTTCAGTCGTCCAGGGCAGGCTTACACCAATCACACCCCTACATAGCGGGGCTTATTCCCTGCTATATGTGGGGGGCGCCCGACCAAGCCAGAGCTTAACATGGGGGTTCAAACCGGCGATCCCCATGTTGGTAGGCAACGGAATAGACCGCTACGCTACCCTGACGGCCCCTCATCCAATTTTTATGATAGGAAATTATGCATATTAGCTTCATGTCCTGTCTAGGGAATGTCACGGGGCTCTCCCATTTGACCTTTGCACCGTTCTCGATTCGATCTCCTCGCCCCCTGTTCTTGGATCACCACTAGCCACTGATATCTGGTATTCCCGCCTCTCTCGCCCGTCATCCGCAGTCTGCTCAGCCTCGGAGGACTGCTGTTATTGTTTGCTGCTCGTTTTGCCGGTACTGTAAATGAATGTGGTCTGCTGAGCTGGGAGTCCACCTCTTTGTGCGGGCTTGTTTGTGTCAGGGAGAAAGAGAGACGGAGGGGGGGGGGGGGGGAGAGGGGCTACAACAAACATTTATATGAAATTGGGTCATGTGTCAGTTTAATTGTCAAATTGCGTGCGGCGCTTTTGAGAATGCTGCGCGGCGATTGAAGCCGACAGAGTCATTTCAACCCGGTGATGAAGCGCAGCCGCGCTCCACTTTCTACCTCAAAGCGCCACCCACGCCCCCATCACCAGGCTTTACACGTTATGATTGCCATTACTGGGCTGTTGTCCTCTGTCTATCTACTCACATCTCCCCCAGGGGGAGGAAGATGCAGAAATATAAAGGGGGGGTGGGGTGGGGTGGGGTGGGTGGTGGTGCGCGTGTGGGTGTGTCTTTGTGTATCGATTGAAATAATGGACCCTTCAAACCTTCCGATTCTTTGTGCGTTTGCAATGGATTCCCGCGTGCTTTTTGCAATGACCCCGTAGCAAAATGTTTGTGGTGATTTCGGCATCGACGTGATTCAACCTGGTTTTCCGCCCTCTCCTCACTCGTCTGCCTCCTTCGGGGGGGGGGGGGGTGTCTTCTCCATGTGTCCTAAACTGTTGCCCGTTACATGTACCTACAAGTGATGGGGAGTGGCGCCGGTGCTGCCCCGGAGGCGCCGGTGCCGGAGCAATAGTATGGAGAGCCATCGGAGAGCTGCTCTGGAGCTCTGGGAGAAGCGGAGGGCGGAGGGACAGAAGATGGACGACTCAGAAGACAGAGGAGAGACAGGAAGTGATGAGCAAAGAAGTGAGCGAGGACAGATGGAACGGAGGGGGCGTTACAGTTGTGTTTTTTTGTCTCCGTGTGTGTGTGTGTGTGTGTGTGTGTGTGTTTATATGTGCTTGCATTGGTGTCAGAAGTGGGATGGTGAGACCATGAGGTCATCGGAAGCGCGTGCGCCCGGAGGCGTGAGGGAGCTGGTATGCTGAAGCACGGGGACGTGCTTCCCGAACGGGGTGGGGGGGGGGGGGGTAGTGTAACGACCACGCATAACTAGACTCGCTGGCCCTTGGCTAATGGGTCGGACTCTTTAGTCAACTGGTTAACGTAGTCCCCCATGGTGCGGGCGACCTGGGTTCACGTCCCGGCTCCGGCGGTTCCCTTGCTGCCCCCCCCCCCGAATTCGCTACGTTGTCAGAAGTGGGACGGTGAGGCCATCGGAAGCGCGTGCGCCCAGAGGCGCGAGAGAGCTGATATGCTGGAGCACGGGGACGCGCTTCCCGAGGGGGAGGGGAGGGGGGGGGGTAGTGTAACGACCACGAATGACTTGACTCGTTAGCCCTTGGCCAACGGGTGGGACCCTTTAGTTGACTGGTTAGCGCAGTCACCCGTGGTGCGGGCGACCCGGGTTCACATCCCGGCTGCGGCTGCGCTGGGCTCCCCCAAGCTCGCTACATTATGGCTCCCCCAAGCTCGCTACATTATGTCTCCCCCAAGCTCGCTACATTATGTCTCCCCTTTGTGTAAATGACATTCTAAATACAAGGGAAACTGAGCCCCAAAATACACAATACAGTAATTCTGCAGTCCTTTGTGTGCGCGTGCACGTGACAAGAGGACAGTGAGGCAAATAATTCAGAGATGTGTGAGAGGAACCAGCAGTGGGCCTGGAATAAGGGACATTTAACCCTTTCCCACCACCCCGGTAGCGGTGCCGGTGCCTCATCTAGAACCGGTCCCACGCATTTCCACCGGCAAAATGGCTGGAGCAGAAGTTGGAACCGCTGACGTCAGTGGTTATGGGAGGGGCCACCGCCGGATTTTCCCCGCCCCCTTAACCCTTGGCACGTGTCTATGGTGTAGTTTTGCAGTGGAAACAAGAAATTGGCCGCCATTTTGAGAAAACGTGAGTGAAAGCGGCAGCGTTGACAGCAACACCGAGAGACGAGAGGGGAGAGTAGAGGAAGAGGAGGAGGTAGAAGAGGAGGAAGAGAAGGCTACCTGTTTGGAAAGGTGGTGGGGATAGGATGTGAAAGGTGGGCTCGGTGAGGCTGCTGCTTGTTCAGCTGTGTGGATGTGATGCTGGAGGTTGGGGCGTTGCGGGCGGGTGAGGAGGACAGCTGGGTGCAAGAGCAGCCAGTGTTTATTTATAAGTAAATGCTCTGAATAATTTAGAGGAACCATTAAGTGGCCATGTGGGTTATTCCCAAGTCAGACCAGCAGGGGATACAAACCCAAGTCCACAACACGCTGCTGAAGCAGAGATGGACCTTTTATATGCAATGTCACGTAATGTCCTTGAAAAGCAGCACGTCAATGGGCTCAACTGTGTAAAATCATGTTCTTGCCAGAAAATGTATATAAAATATATATGACATATTTTACTTTGATTTAATATATAATTGATATATATATATATATGTGTATTTATAATTCTAATTTTATGTACAAGCACTCACACACACACACACACACACACACATAAAATTCATAATATGTAATATAAAATAATATATGAATATAATATATATAATTTATGATAGTGTCCAATCACTGCTGGGATGGGCTCCAGCATCCGCGCGACCCTGAGAGCAGGATAAGTGGTTTGGATAATGGATGGATGGATGGATGTATAATATATAATTATAATAATTTATAATTAATTGTATATATTTCACTAAACAAGGCTGTGCATGGACTGAGGGTGTCTTCCAGTGTTGTGTGTCTGTCTCCGTGTTTTCCCCTGTGTGCGTAAAGCCTCTGAGACTAACTGATTTCGGGGTCCACAAATAAACTTGACTCGAGCTGACTGGTTAAATTGGTATTTGTCGGGGTCCTTGTCAGCTGAGGGGTTCATTAGACTTTCGTGTTCTAATCTCACTATTTGCCTTCTCTTAACTCCATATCACTCTACCCCCCCTACCCCCCCCCCCCCTCTCTCTCTCTGTCCCGACTCGCTCGCTCTCTCTACCTCTCTCTCTCTCTCACTCACTCTCTACCTCTCTCTCTCTCTCTCTCTCTCTCTCTCTCTCTCTCTCACTCTCTCTCTACCTCTCTCTCTCTCTCACTCTCCCTCTACCTCTCACTCTCTCTCACTCTCTCTCTACCTCTCTCTCTCTCTCTCTCTCTCTCTCTCTCTCTCTCTCTCTCTCTCTCTCACTCTCTCTCTTCCTCTCTCTCTACCTCTCTCTACTCTCTTCCTCTCTCTCTACCTCTCTCTACTCTCTTGCTCTCTCTGTCCCTACTCTCTCTCTCTCTCTCTCTCTCTCTCTCTCTCTCTCTCTCTCTCTCTCTCTCTCTCTCTCTCTCTCTCACTCTCTCTCTTCCTCTCTCTCTATCTCTCTCTACTCTCTTGCTCTCTCTGTCCCTACTCTCTCTCTCTCTCTACCTCTCTACGCTCTCTCTCTGTCTCCACTCTCTCTCTGTCTCTCTCTTTACCTCTCTCTCTCACTCTCTCTCTTCCTCTCTCTCTACCTCTCTCTACTCTCTCACTCTCTCTCTACCTCTCTCTCTCTCTCTCACTCTCTCTCTACCTCTCTCTACTCTCTCATTCTCTCTGTCCCGACTCGCTCGCTCTCTCTCTCTCTCACTCTCTCTCTACCTCTCTCTCTCTCTCTCTCTCTCACTCTCTCTACCTCTCTCTACTCTCTTGCTCTCTCTGTCCCGACTCTCTCTCTCTCTCTCTCTTCCTCTCTACGCTCTCTGTCTGTCTCTGCTCTCTCTCTGCTCTCTCTCTGTCTCCACTCTCTCTCTCTCTGTCTCTCTCTTTACCTCTGTCTCTCTGTCTTTCTCTGTCTCCACTCTCTCTCTGTCTCTCTCTGTCTCTCTGTCTTTCTCTGTCTCTGTCTCCCTACCTCGCGTTACCTCTCTCTCTCTGTCTCTCTCTCTGTCTCTCTCTCTCGCTGTCTACCTATGACGGTGTTTTTAAGCTTGCTGCTCTTCCTAGCAATGTCCCAGATTGCTGTGGCGTTGGGGCCCAGAACCGTAAAACAATGCCCCACTTCAAGGATCACAGGAGACCCAGTCACAGAGACACCGAGGGAGAGATAAATGGGCAAAAGAAAGAGAGAAAGAGAGAGAGAGAGAGAAAAGAAGAAGCAGGGATTATACGACAGAGAAGAGACAAATGTGCATGGTGTGTTTGTGTGTGTTGGGTGTGGGGAGGGAGACTCGAGAGGCGCGTCTGAGAGTAAGTAAGTATAGAAGCAGAATTAGCCTTTGGTTGACTCCCCCTTGTTCTAGTTCCAGTGCTTTTATCCACATCATGGCAGAGACGGAGTAGCTAGCGTGGCTTCTTTAGTCAGGGCCGGACATTTGAGGTCTCTGCAGAGTTCAAAACACCGCCGCTGCCCCTGTTTTAAACCAGGATAAGGCGAAAGCAAAGCTATTTTAAGGCTAACCTTATTATTTATACGCCCTCGACGAGTTTAAACCAAAAAATAAAGCTGCAACATCTCCCCCCCCAAAAATTGCCGAGTCAAATAAAGCGTGCCACCGTTGGGCCGTCTGGTCTGGGTTGACACAGCTGTACATGTTTATTTCGGTTCGGCCCGTCTGAAAATGGGGCGGGAGGGCGTCGCCTTCAACGCAGAAGTGCTTCACATCACAGATTCTTTTTCTTCTGTGCAGCTTATCCACCGGCTTGCAACTGGTTTCATCATCCTTCCAGGCTGAGCAGATAAAAGATCTGTGAGTGCCTTATATGTTCTTTGAGGCATAGTGTCGTTTGGATTCATCGCCCAGCGTTGATGAGGAAACGGTGTTGGGGAATATAAAACTAAACGGCGTAGTGCAAATCAACGAAGAGGTCACGGTACGCCGAAGAAATCTATTCATGATGTTCTGGATGAAAAGAACGGTGTCAGTATTTGCATCTGGAGGCTTGTCAAGGGTGCGGGGCGGCAGGGCGCATTGGATTTCTCGCCATTCTCGAGTCAGATAATAAATGCCATAGGGTTGCTCGTTTCCAGTGCACTAGATACGTGCATTGGGCACCCCATCCGGAACGATCTGAGTCTCATTTTCCGGAAAGTAAAATGTAGACTGACGTTGGGGAAGTGCTGGTGTGAAAGCCTTTCAGCCAGAGTAGTCCGGAGAACAAACCTGCATGGGAACGACATGCTTCCATGCCATCCTCGCTATTTCGTCATTCTTTTGGGATATACTTTATTAATCCCCGCGGGGGAAATTCTTCTCTGCATTTAAGCCATCCTAGCTGTGTAGCTAGGAGCAGTGGGCGGCCGCCGTGCAGCGCCCGGGGACCAAGTCCAGTTCATCTTGCCGTGCCTCGGTCAGGGGCACAGACAGGAGTATTAACCCTAACATGCATGTCTTTCTGATGGTGGGGGAAACCAGAGCACCTGGAGAAACCCCACCGCAGACATGGGGAGAACATGCAAACTCCACACAGACGACGACCTGGGATGACCCCCAAGGTTGGACAGTCCCAGGGTTCGAAGCCAGGACCTTCTTGCTGTGAGGCGACAGTGCTAATCGCTGCGTCACCACGCCGCCCGATATATTTTGCGATATGTTGTTGTCAGTGACTTAACCTCATTGTAGTGTGGACTAAGCTAAAGGCACACAGCATGGGAGACATGGGTCTTGGCGAGCCTATTATTTATATCTGCTCTCCAAATCAGTTTTTTAGTCCCGTCCTGGGTCAAAAAATTAGCATTGTGAGTGTGCATTTGAATACTGAACAGGAAAGCACTGCAGCAACTTTAATTACCAGTGACACGTTTGACCAACAAACCAACTAAACAACAGTCAAACTCAAACAAGTACACATTTACACAAATATAAGACGTAGACAGTCGTCATCATCATCATCATGGGCGGTCACTTGGGGTCAAGTAAGACCGTCCTCCCTCTGGGTCGTCAGATGGGTGTAGAGGTCAGTCCTGGAGCTGCATAGGGAGGACGCCTGCGTGTGACAGCTTTTTACGTGGAGAGGCTGATGCGTCTGCAGCCACCACACGGTCCTTGGCAGGGGGTGGCCAGAGTCCAATGGCGTGGAGAACCAAGACGATTGGGGACCACCCTCTGTTGCAGCCTTCATCCACCTTCACTGCTGTTGTGAACCGGAGACATCTTCTGCCAGTTCCACCGTTGAGGTCTTTGTTGAATCGCGCTTCGTCTGGAACCTCCCCCTTGACCTATCCACCTTGGGTGACCCTACGAGGAGCCAAGCTCTGGACGGCACAGCTTTTGGGATCATTGGTGCAAACTTCTCCGCCATGGCAAGGTGGCGATCCAGGAGAAGGCAGTACGATACACTATCATTAACCACACTACAATTAAACGCTACAGTTAAATACTGCTCCAGGCACCATACCACACATTACCGGCCTTTCCCTGTGTGACCTGGCTAAATAGGATGGCGTTTCTCAGGAATTGTACTTTTCCAGCTTTTAGATATATAAGATGATCTTTCAGCGACCCCATCTATTGCGTTGGTTGCGGTCACGTCCCTCCAGCCTCCTTTCCCGCCTCTTCTGCCGCTTCTCACTCTGTTTCCGTGTCTCTTCATCTCGGCCCTTGGCTGCCATTTGGCCCGTGCTGGAATCTTCCAGAACGGCCCGGCGAGTCACCTTCCACCTCTGGGTAATTAAACACACCCTCAGGCAGGCACATTGACCAAGGTATACAAACGCCGAAGTGAACAACTTCGTTTGCTCCTTTACCTGGTACATGCAGTTCATATTACGTCTGCCCAACAGCAGCTGGTGGGTCCTCAGACAGACAGACATATTTCTCCGATGATAATTGTTTTGATCCTTTTTTTCAAAGACTATAAGGAGATTTGGGATGTGGCTGAAGGTTTCATATTCAAACCACCACACTGGAGCATAGGAAAGTCTCCCTATGAAAGAGAATAAACCGGATTCAGACACGAACTGTTTCTCCTACTCATACGTGGTCAAGATGACCTCAGCGATAATATCTCACGTCCTTTTTATCAACATACTTATGATCTACTGTGCAGTGGCTGTCCAATAAGAGTAATCTAGATTCAGACTTGTATTACTAGTAGACATAATACTTGTTGCTAATCCAAGTATAATTATAATACTCTCTAAGCATGATCACAGAATTCACAAAAGGAGATATCTTGATAACAACTACTAAGAGGCTTTCTAGTCCAAAACAGCTGCAAGCCCACGAGCGATCCTGCTAGAAAGCCTGGATGCTGCTTGTGTTGCCGTTGATTGGCAGTCTGTAAATCTGCCATGACAGTGCTGACATAACGAGGCATCTAGCTAGTTCATTATGTATTATGATTTTATGTCAAAGTCATACGTTGTTGGCCCTGTCATCTTCATCATTTTGTTGACTCAAACAGAGATTTGTGTTGGGGCAACAAAACCAATGTAAAAAATTCAATGTTTTATGTTTCATTTATGTGCCTTTGACAATGGTAGGCAGTTTTTAATGCTACTCTGCAAATGTAGACATCATTATTTTGGCAATTTGAACCCCAACACAACAGATCAAGAAATTGTTAACTAGCTACATGTGGTAGCTAGTTAATTTTATATATATATATATATATATATATATATATATATATATATATATATGTGTGTGTGTGTGTGTGTGTGTGTGTGTGTGTGTGTGTGTGTGTGTAGTACACAAAGAGCATTTGCATTGTAACTGCTGGTACTGGAGCACTAGAAGATGGGATGCAGTGATTGAGTAGTTTGATTCTGCTTTGTAATCGAATTACGCGTGACAATGCTTACTTTTCTGCTCGTCATTTGATGATTTTTATTCATTTTCCTGTATTGCGTTGAAAACAATTGCTTTTGTTGGTTTTTCAGAACTCTTCTTTCTTCTTTTCTTTTGCACTTGGTTTTGTTTTCTGTGGAAGTACATGGAGAGCAGTGGAGGAACCGGAGTCAAATCCCTTGTATGTGTAGGCCTGCACATACTTGGCCAAATAAAAGTGATTCTGAAATTCCCATTGTAGTTTCTGACATGCTTTTTTTAGTTTGTTTTTTTGTGTGTGCCATTTTTACCTTTATGAGCTAGAGATGGTGAAGAGGCAGACAGGAAATGGGACAGAGAGAGAGAGAGAGAGAGAGAGGGGTATGATATGCAACAAAGGTCGTCGGCCGGATTCGAACCGGCGGCAGTTGTGACCATGTGGTATAGGCTGTAGTCTTATTCTGCGCTAACGTGAACAGGACTTTTCTATCACAGCATGCGGCTGCGGCTGAAACATTCAGCAGGAAGGTGAAAGGGGGTGGAGGTTGGGAGGTGGATATGATGGATCAGGGAATGTAATATTTGTCAGCAATACAGAGAGATAATTTGTTGCCATTTAAACACAGCCTCTGTAAATCCTCCATTCCACAGGGAAAACAGAACCAGACACATTATTGATGGTTGTCTGGGCAAACGACGTAAACCTGGTTGATTTAAAGTAACCGCACAACCAGCTATTTGCTGCAAAACGGTTATCAGTCAACAAAATAAGTGTCTCTGTGTTAAGAAGTGCTTTGAGAAACCAAACGGGCATTTTTGCTCATTTTCATGAGCTGATTAGATCCCGCCGTCTGTTAAAGAATTTCATTCTGATGAATACCCGATTAACAGGTATCCGATAGCTTCCGGGTATCATTACGATTCCAAACCGTTTTGACAAAGAAGCTGTCGTTATTTTGGGTGCACACCCAATACTCCGTCATTAAGTGTGTCTCGGTGTCATGCGTGTCAGAAGACGTAGGGCGGGTGGCGTTGTCGTTAAAGTCATCCCTCTTACACGTGCTGAGATCAGTGTGTTGTCATGGAGCAAACCACGTGTCTTGTGAATATTACTTATTTTGTTTGTTTCTCATGAGGCGATCAGAAAGCTCTCAACCGCACCACCCTCATATTTTCAGTGGCTGCCTTTTTTTAATCAATATTTTTAGCGCTTATTCTCACATTTTATCATTGTACAAACAAACAAATGCAATTAAACCAAGCAAATGTTTCTCGGGTTTCTAAAGAGCCGCAGAATTCAGGCTGATAGTTGTTATTGGCCCCTTTGTGCGTTGTGGGGACGCCATGAAGCATAAACAGTGATAGCGATGGCCGTAAAGGGATAACACAAGGACAAGGAAAGATGAAGACTGTGGAGGAGGCTCATTCAGTACGACAGGGATATCTGAAATGCCGTGAGGAGGAAGTGCGAAGGCTTCCGGAAGGCCCGACGACATGTCTCACAGCAACCTCCCAGCTCCGATTGGTATCATAAAAAAATTAGTTTTTTTTTTTCTTTTATGGTCTGATAGAAAAATGTTATTTGATACTAGGCTGGATGACAGTACAAGGTTGTGGATATATAGCTTTGAAGTCAATACTTAATTATTTAGGCTTGACGGGCTCAGTAAAGGCTCCAAACTCGCGAAGCGTTTCATCTAACAGGCGTTATTAACATATATTGTGATGTCAGAAAGCGACAAATGTTCAAAAAAAACCCAACATGGCTGTGAAGGAATGTAGAGACCATAGTCCTGGACTGGCAGCACCCACTGGTTTCTAAAAATAAAATGGGTTGGCAGAAGCACTGAAGCACATATCAGCCTTTTACTGTAACTCTCTAGAATGTTTCAGGGAGTGTTTTGCAAAATGCATTGCTATGGTTAAGTGTACAGGATCTGAGGAAATTAATCGGCGATCTTGAAAACGGGGGTAAATGCTCAGGTAGGAACCTACTAAAGGACTGGTCACATTACCACATTGCCCTCTTTGGGTTTCCTTCACTTCAGTTATATGTGGATTATCCCACTTATACCAGAGTCACCTACCAAAGAATTAAAGTAAAAGCATTCACTTATTTTTTGTTGAACATTTTGGACTCAATTAAAAGGCTATGAAGCAAAAGTTAGCTAACTAAGCTAACTTTCAATGTTCACTGGCTTTGCTGCTGATTCAGTGTGTTGCTATGGTTACGGCACGATGGATTTAGAACAGTGATTAAACTTGAGCCGAAGTACGTGTGTACTATAGGGTTTTTACTTACACCCTCCAGACCAGTATTCTCTGTGACCATGGTATAAGTCAGGGGTGGCTAACCATGTGCCATGGAGAGCCATGTGTACGCAGGTTTTCATTCCAGCCGGACACCCCCCTCCAGGTGATTTCACTGATTAGCAACCCTTCAACCAAAGAGGAAGACTGTATCAGTGAAATCACCTGGTGTGGAGTAGGGCTGGAATGAAAACCTGCATACACATGGCTCTCCATGGCACATGGTTAGCCACCGCTGGTATAAGTCTTCCTTGACCAATAGAACCGCTCGTAGTAACGGTGATGCTGGAAATTAGGGGTGTGCGATACTGCAAAATTTGGTTTCGATCCGATACCAAGCAAATACAGGGCCGGTATCCCGATACCGATACTTTTAAAGCGGCTTATGTACTTTCATGTAAGGGGAGAGCAGTGTGTCATGATTTATGAGGTGAATGAATCATCAGTAGGCTAAATCTGGATACATTTACATGACCACTAAATGATTTTTTGATTTATGATTTGAAAGATTTTTTGCTTCACACTTAAACATATGCATGTTAAAACACGGGACAGTTTTAAAGGCAAATGCCAAAAATATTTTCTTATTACTGTAAGTTGAATGGGCAATCATGAAGAAAGTTTTTTGAATAAACAAAAGTGCACACAATTATTTGTGGGGAATGAATGTTTTAAAAGTTCTATTCTTTCCATTAGAGGTTTTTGTTCAGAAATGATAACACGTTTACATTTTTCCCTTTCACTGCAAATAACTAAACAAAAGCACAAACCCCAAACAATTCTTCTTTCCTTCAGTTAGAGCAACATTCTTAACCTTTTTAACCCCCAAGACCCTCCTGTGTCCAAGGAAATATTCCCTTTTGAGAACTAGAGTTCGAGGTTTTTGTTTACCAATGACAAGTTTACATTTTTCCCTTTCCATTTTTTTAACAAAGTGCACAAAATTATTTGAACAATGAATGTCTTAAAACTGTTGTAAACAAGCAAAGTGCAAATAACCAAATAAAAGCACAAACTACCCCAAACCATTATTCTTTCCTTCAGTTACAGCAACATTCTCAACCTTTTTTACCCCCAAGGCCCTCCTGTGACCAAGGACATATTCCTTGAGGCCCCCTTTTGGGCCCCAGCCCCCCTGTTGGGAACCACTGAGTTTAGTTAGAGGTTTTTGTTCAGAAACAATAGCATGTTTACATGTTGCCCTTTCATTGCACTTCTTTTCTGGCCTACTAATTGCCCTGCCTTAGAGAACATCCTCTCTGCAGGTACAGAGGACGCAGTGACTCCCAGGTGTTTCTTGGCAAGCTTGCTTAGAGAGGGGAATGTTTGTTCATTTTTTATTCCACCAAAGCAGTGGGTCTTGATCCCGTGGAATTGGCTTCTCTTCTGAGAGCCGGCGCATTTCAATTAAGGCATCGGTGCCAGTTGTGCGATGCTGCTGGGATGCGAGCACTTGAGTGTCAAACTCTGTCCATGTCCCACCTTTTGCTGCAGGCGGGGATGCGGTGGCCACTGCAGGGGAGGTCGAGGTAGTCGCAGTACCCATTGCTGAGGCAGAGCTCGAGGCAGATTCAGGAGCTGACACTGAAGTGGCTGAGGTCTGGTTCAGTAACTGCATTTCAGTGATGTTTCTTCCTATTTGTTATCCCTGTTAAAGGGTTTTTTTAGGGAGTTTTTCCTTATCCGATGAGAGGGTCTAAGGACGGGATGTTGTGTTGCTGTTAAGCCCACTGAGGCAAATTTGTAATTTGTGATATTGGGCTATACAAATAAAACTGATTTGATTTGATTTGATGAGTTGCCCTTTTACAGGTTCAACGTTTGCTTGGTCGTGGAACCCAAGGTTTTTAAATATTGTGCCCAGGAAGGTGCTTGCAGCGAGACCATAAAAGGTTTCTGTTACGTCTCGCCGCTCCACACCCGCTCTGCAGTGTAACCTTGGCCAAGGCTCAACGTCTCCCCGCTCCACACCCGCTCTGCAGTGTAAGCGTACCCGGAGCTCTGCCAACTCCACCTGATGCCTGTTTCCTCGTTACCCCTCCACTCACCTGTTGGCAATCACCTCCCTATATCTGGCTGTGTCACTCTCAGCTTGTTGCCAGTTCGTGCCGTTCCCTGGGAGAGTACTTGTGCTTGTCCTGCTCATCGAAGTTTGTTTACTTACCTGGATCTTCCCTGGAGATTTCTCTGTTGGACCTTCCTCGTTGCTCCCCATCCCCTGTGCGCTGCTTTCCGTTTACGAAGAGGATTTCTTCACTCCAGCGTTGCTGTGATTTTCCGTTCTCCTTTGGTATCCTCCTGTTTACCCCCCCCCCTCCTGCCTGGATTAAGGGCCGACTCCACTGTTCCCGGATTAAAGGGCGACTCCACGGTTCCCGGCTTAAAGGTGGACTTCGCGTTTCCTGGTGAGAGTGGACTTCCTGAGTTTTCTCTTCAATAAATTAGCCTGTTGGTCCCGCTATATTGTGCCTTCTGTGTTTGTGCTCTTGGGGTCGGGTGCAAACCCTAACAGTACGAACTGGCCATGACGACCCCAGCCAGCACAGACGGCACACCCACAGCCAATCCGGTGCAAGCAGCCCTAGTAAAACAAATTCAGATTACCAACGCCCATTCCCAGCAATTACAAGAGGCTTCGGTTGCTGTGCAGGGTCTCCAGTCTCAAGTTCAACCCCTGCAAGCTTCTGTGGAAGCTTTAGCTGTCCAGCAGGCGGCGATGGCGAGTCAGCAGGCAGAGATCATGCAACAACTGCAGACCATTTCAGCAGCTCTTGCCAACCAGCAGCTGAACCAGCCTGTACCGCCGCAAGTGCGCCCCCTGTGGCCGCCGCTCCAGTAGATCCTCCGGTTCCTGTTTATTTACCCCGTGGAACCATCATTACCAGTCCACGCCCATTTGACGGTAACTTTGAAACTTGCTCTACCTTCATTATGCAGTGTGAGCTTGTTTTCACACACCAGCCCACCGTGTTCTCCAGTGATACTGTTAAGATCGCTTACGTGACCAACCTGCTCAGTGGTCGAGCAGCGCAGTGGGCTACGTCTTCTTGGTCCATGGGGGCCAGCTACTGTAACTCTTATAGAGACTTTGTCGCAGAGCTACGTAAGGTTTTCCACCATCCGGTAAGCGGTCGGGATTCTGACTCACGACTGAATAACATCCAGCAGGGCGGCGCCAGCGTCACAGATTACTCCGTCGACTTCCGCCTGGCTGCCGCTGAGAGCGGATGGAATGACCAGGCCCTGCGTGCCACTTTTCGTAGAGGATTGAGCGAGGCGGTGAAGGATCAACTTGCTACCCGAGAAGAACCCTCATCTCTGGATGACCTCATTGCTCTCGCTATCCGCATTGATGGACGTATCCGGGAGAGAAAGCGTGAGAAGGCCTTGCGTGGAACTTCCTTCAATCCCAGAACTACCTCTGCGTCAGACCGAACCGCTGTTCCCGTTTCCCCGGCCAATCCCTCCTCTGACTCTTTCGCGACAACGCCACCTGGGGATGTAGAAGAGCGGATGGAGGTAGGACGTGCTAGACTTACTCCTGCTGAACGGGAGAGCCGATTCAAGGCCGGTCTTTGCCTGTACTGTGGTCTTAAGGGGCACCGACTCCGCGACTGTCCCTCATGGCCAAAAGATTAGGCTTACCAGGACCAAGGGAGATCCTAGTAAGCCGCCTTTCCTTCTCCCGTGGGTCCGAATCTCGCGGCCATCTTGTTCCTATTGCTTTAGTCTGGGCGGGCCAGAGACTTTCCCTTGGAGCCCTGATTGATTCCGGAGCAGATGATAGTTTTATGGACCTTGACTTTGCCTCGCAGGCAGACATTCCCCTTGAGTCTCTTGGGACCCCCATTGATGCGTTTGCCTTGGATGACCGGAGATTAGCCTGTATCACACAGCGGACCGTCCCCGTTACTCTCACCGTTGCAGGTAACCACACAGAGACAATGCAATTTTACATCATACGTTCCCCGCTTAATCCAGTTATCTTGGGACGCCCCTGGCTCAGACACCATGAACCCCACATCTCTTGGTCCACAGGCACAGTCCTTGGATGGGGCTCTACTTGCCATGCCCAATGCCTTCGTGCAGCTCCTAGTGCTACGCCTTTGAGCTCGCCTACTCCCCTGCCTCCTGATCTCTCCTCCGTGCCCCCTGTGTATCATGACCTTGGTGAGGTATTTAGCAAGACCCGTGCTAAGTCACTCCCGCCTCACCGCCCGTATGATTGCGCCATTGATCTCCGTCCTGGGGCTACTCTTCCCAGTAGCCGCCTCTACAACTTGTCACTCCCTGAGAAGGCGGCCATGGATGAGTACATCACCGAGTCCCTTGCTGCAGGTCTCATCAAGCCCTCGTCTTCCTCTGTTGCTGCAGGGTTCTTTTTTGTGAAGAAGAAGGACGGGGGACTTCGACCTTGTATTGACTACCGGCAACTGAACGCAATCACCATTAAGAACAAGTACCCGCTTCCACTTATGAGTTCGACTTTTGAGCCTCTCTCACAGGCGACCATCTTCACCAAGCTAGACCTGAGGAGCGCTTACCACCTCGTGCGAATCAGGGAAGGCGATGAGTGGAAGACCGCCTTCAAAACACCCCGAGGCCACTATGAGTACTTGGTGATGCCGTTCGGACTCACAAACGCACCAGCAGTGTTTCAGGCGTTTATGAACGACGTACTCTGTGACATGTTGGATGTGTTTGTCGTCGTTTACCTGGACGACATCCTCATTTTCTCCCAGTCTCTTGAGGAACACGTCCAGCATGTTCGCAGGGTACTGGAGCGCTTCCTCCAGAACCAACTCTACGTCAAGGCGGAGAAGTGCCTGTTTCACTCCCCCTCTGTGGATTACTTGGGATTCATCGTAGAGAAGGGACGGACCAGAGCAGATCCCCGCAAGGTCCAGACAGTGGTGGACTGGCCGGAACCTACCAACCGTAAGGAGCTGCAGAGTTTTCTAGGGTTCGCAAATTTCTACCGGAGATTCATTCGCAACTACAGCCAGCTGGCAGAACCGCTTACTGCGTTGACCTCCCCAGCCAAACCCTTCATCTGGTCTCCTGCTGCCAGCTCTGCTTTCCAAGTCCTCAAGACAAGGTTCACCTCGGCCCCAGTGCTGCTCCATCCTGACCCCAAGAGACAATTCGTGGTAGAGGTTGATGCCTCGGATTCAGGCGTAGGGGGGGTGCTCGCCCAGCGGTCGGCTGAGGACCAGAAACTCCATCCTTGCGCCTTTTTCTCCCGCCGATTTCTGCCGGCCGAGCAGAATTATGACGTTGGAAACCGGGAGTTACTGGCTGTAGTGGCTGCTCTGGAGGAATGGCGCCACTGGCTCGAGGGCGCTGAGCACCCGTTTCTCATCTGGACGGACCACAAGAACTTGACTCACCTGAGGGCAGCCAAACGTCTCAACAGTCGTCAGGCTCGGTGGGCTGGCTTCCTTAGTCGTTTCAACTATGTTCTGACTTACCGTCCTGGGACACGCAACGTAAAGGCTGACATCCTGTCTCGGCTACACCCGAAGGAAGGCGCGTTTGAAGAGCCTGAACCCATCCTCCCTGCGGCTAGAGTGGTCGGTGTGGTCACTTTTGGTCTTGAGTCGGCTGTTCGCACTGCCCAACGTGCTCAACCCGCTCCGAGTAACGTGCCACCCCGTCGCCTCTTCGTCCCAGATGCTGTTCGGTCTCGAGTTCTTCAGTGGGGTCATAGCAGTCGTTTCTCCTGTCACCCAGGAGTTAGTCGTACCCAGTCGTTCATCGCTCGGCGCTTCTGGTGGCCAACTATGCGGGAGGATGTCAAGAGCTTTGTAGCGGCCTGCACTGTTTGCGCCCGCAGCAAGGCCTCTCACCAGGCGCCATCTGGTCTGTTGCAGCCACTCCCTATTCCTAGCCGCCCCTGGTCTCACGTGGCTTTGGATTTCGTTTCCGGACTACCACCTTCTCGGGGAAACACTGGTTCTCACCGTCATAGACCGTTTCAGCAAGGGCGTCCATCTGATAGCCCTTCCCAAACTTCCTTCGGCTGCTGAGACCGCGGACCTCTTGATGCAACATGTCTTCTGGCTTCATGGCCTGCCATCAGATGTAGTCTCCGATAGAGGTCCTCAGTTCACCTCACAAGTGTGGCGTGCATTTTGTAAAGGCATCGGAGCCACAGTAAGTCTGTCTTCGGGCTACCACCCCCAAACAAATGGTCAGACCGAGAGGGCAAACCAGAGCATGGAGACAGCGTTGCGTTGTGTATGTAACAGCAAGCCCTCCACCTGGAGTGACTACCTACCGTGGGTAGAGTACGCCACCAATTCCCTGGTCAGCTCTGCATCTGGACTTTCTCCATTCGAGGCATCCCTGGGGTATCAACCTCCCCTGTTCGACCCACAGCAGGATGAAGTGGCCGTTCCCTCCGTACAGCTCCACTTGCGACGCTGTCAGCGTGTCTGGAGTACCATCCGGACAGCACTGCTCAAGGCTGGGGAGCGCGCTCGCAGAGGGGCTGACCGGCGACGTACCCCTGCGCCGGAGTACAAGAAGGGACAGAGGGTCTGGCTGTCCACGAAGGACGTTCCCCTCCAGACAACCGACAAGAAACTCTCGCCCCGCTTCATTGGTCCTTTTGAAGTCCAGAAAGTCCTGAGCCCGGCAGCTGTTCGGCTGAAGCTGCCTTCCTCCATGCACATTCATCCTGTCTTCCACGTCTCTCGAGTTAAGCCCGTCTCCAGCAGTCCTCTTATGCCCCTGGTTCCTGAGCCTCCGCCTCCGGAATTTGTAGATGGTCATCCTCAATGGAAGGTCCGCCGGCTGCTTAAAGTCCGGCGCTGCGGCCGCGGGTTCCAGTATCTCGCGGACTGGGCAGGTTATGGACCTGAGGAGCGCAGTTGGATTTCGCGGAAGCTCATTATGGATCCCTCTCTCCTCGCCGACTTCTACCGTGCCCACCCGGGGGCGCCAGGTCAGTCGCCAGGTGGCTCCCGTAGAGGGGGGGGGGTACTGTTACGTCTCGCCGCTCCACACCCGCTCTGCAGTGTAACCTTGGCCAAGGCTCAACGTCTCCCCGCTCCACACCCGCTCTGCAGTGTAAGCGTACCCGGAGCTCTGCCAACTCCACCTGATGCCTGTTTCCTCGTTACCCCTCCACTCACCTGTTGGCAATCACCTCCCTATATCTGGCTGTGTCACTCTCAGCTTGTTGCCAGTTCGTGCGGTTCCCTGGGAGAGTACTTGTGCTTGTCCTGCTCATCGAAGTTTGTTTACTTACCTGGATCTTCCCTGGAGATTTCTCTGTTGGACCTTCCTCGTTGCTCCCCTTCCCCTGTGCGCTGCTTTCCGTTTACGAAGAGGATTTCTTCACTCCAGCGTTGCTGTGATTTTCCGTTCTCCTTTGGTATCCTCCTGTTTACCCCCCCCCCTCCTGCCTGGATTAAGGGCCGACTCCACTGTTCCCGGATTAAAGGGCGACTCCACGGTTCCCGGCTTAAAGGTGGACTTCGCGTTTCCTGGTGAGAGTGGACTTCCTGAGTTTTCTCTTCAATAAATTAGCCTGTTGGTCCCGCTATATTGTGCCTTCTGTGTTTGTGCTCTTGGGGTCGGGTGCAAACCCTAACAGTTTCAATGCCTTTGAAACGACGTCGGCATTGAACTGACAGCTCGGCGGCTAGCTTGCTACCGTTGCGCTCATAAGATGCAGTTGCTCTCATAAGGAGTGACATGAGAGGAATCACTCTTGAAAGTGAAACGTGCTTTTCACTTGATATCTCTCTTGTCACTTCCTCAAAGGGTCTCAGGGCATCAGTGGAGAGACTGATCGTGGACCAGTCTTCCTCACTTAAACACAGTGAGCTCTTTCCAAGAAGGCAGAGGAGTGTTGTAACAGCTCCCTTCTGCTCACAGAGTCTCGGCAACATGTAGAACACAGAGTTCCATCTTGTTTCAACCGACTATCAGTTTGTGTCCTGGAAACTTCAGCTGTTTCTGAGTTTCTTTGAGCTTCTCTGCTGCTCTTGTGCTGTGATGAAAGAAAGCTACTATAGCACTGCATCTCTGCTGGATGTTAAGTAGATCAGGAAGAGCCTTAATGGAGTCTTTTACCACTAAATTTAAAGTGTGTGCAAAACATGGATAATGCGCCCAACCTGCTTTGTGCACTGCAGCAACCATATTGGCTCCATTATCTGTGACTACAGCCTGAATTTTGTCAGTTATGCCCCATTCATCAGCGATCCGTTTTAATTCTGTGCAAATGTTGTCAGCTCTGTGTTGTCCTGCAAAACTACAGGTTTCCAGGACATGGGCTTGCATCTGCCAGTTCTCATCAATGACATGGCATGAGACAGTCAAATAAGCCTCTGTGGCTCTTGTCGTCCACGTGTCTGTTATGAGTACAACAGTGTTTCCACCATCCAGAGATTTTTCAACTTTTGATCGGCGTTCTTCATACATTTCTGGTATGTTCCCGTCCATTAAAGTTTTCCTACTTGGAATCTTGTAGTGTGGCTCAAGTGTCTTGACAACATTCCTAAAACCCTCATCTTCAACCACGGAGGGAGGTTGCATGTGCTTCACAGTCATTTTGGCAAGGCTTCTGGTTATACTGAGAGCTCCTGGGGAATCACCTAGACCAGTGTTTCTCAACCCAGTCCTCAAGGACCCCCCTATCCTGCAGATTTTCTTTGCAACCCTTAATAGCTACCTGTTTGTAGTAATTCAGCAGTGAATGTCAGAGTTTGCACACCTTGCATAATTAAGTGCTGTGAGATGATTGGTCGAGTAAGTACAAGCAGAGCTACCTATGCAGGGGTACAATGAAAATCTGCAGGATAGGGGGTCCTTGAGGACTGGGTTGAGAAACACTGGCCTAGATGAAATAACAAAATAATTAGGTCTATAGACTACATACAGGAATCCTATAGTCTCCCTTTCACAGCTACACAAAAAACATTACTATATTCACCCATTTTTACATTTCAGTTTTGCAGTTTTTTCTTCTTCTTTCAATTCCATTAGAATAACTCATTTAGATCAGTTTCAATGGGCTGAATATATTTGATTGCCAGAATATAGTCTTTATTTAATCAGTCTGCTAAAGTAACGGCTAATGATGTACAATCACAGTTTGAATCATCATCATCAGGTCGAGTATCCTCGGGTGGAGCCCACACGTGTCTTTCCACGTTTGGGTGACCTAAGCAGAGTGTCGCTTGCAAGTTCTTCCTCGCTCCTCCAGCAATGACCAGCAAAAAAACCAGTTTGAAAATCTGACATTAAGCAATGCTGAAGATCCGATTCGACTAGAACATTAGGCTACCTGGATACCCCTTGCCTCTCTGAAAGGACTCTCTGGGATGGGGGTCTGTCTGTCTGTGAGAGTTCTCCTCCTCCTCCTCCTCCTCCTCCCTTCGTTTCGTTTGAAGCTCTGCGTTCTCGTTCTCGTGGGTTTTCATATGTTTATTTCAATTTGGTGGCGTCGCCACGGTGGTGAACAGCCTTCTTAGGCACAATACAGTTCGCAGGGTTTTCGTTTCCATGTGTAAAATAGCTCTGCTCGGCGCTCCTCTTCCTCTCTGCCGCCACTGCACGTGTCAGGTTGGGGCCGCGAGTCGGGGTGTGCGGTCTCTGCGCGCGCGCGCGACGTGTACGTTCTCGTGACGACACGACAACAACAGCGGTGGTGGAGGAGGAGCAAAGCGTGCGCGTATGCAGGCGTCCGGGTGGCGTGTTGGTCTGTTCCGTTGCCCTACCAACACGGGGATCGCCGGTTCGAATCCCCGTGGTACCTCCGGCTTGGTCGGGCGCCCCTACAGACACAATCGGCCCTGTCTGCGAATCGGTCCTGGTCGCTGCACTAGCGCCTCCTCTGGCCGGTCGGGGCGCCTGTTTGGGGGGGGGGGGCTGGGGGGAATAGCGTGATCCTCCCACGCGCTACGTCCCCCTGGTGAAACTCCTCACTGTCAGGTGAAAAGAAGCGGCTGGCGACTCCACATGTATCGGAGGAGGCACGTGGTAGTCTGCAGCCCTCCCCCGGATCGGCAGAGGGGGCGGAGCAATGACCGGGACGGGTCGGAAGAGTGGGGTGATTGGGCGGATACAGCTGGGGAGAAAAAGGGGGGGGGGACAAAACAAAATAGGGTGCGCATATGTGTTCACGACAATAGGTCGTTTGCACAGACAGTTGTACTCTTTGTTGAAATGGGCGACTTATAAGAGAGAAACTGAAGCCGGCACCGATCCCATTGCGCTAGAATCGATCCGGTATCGACGCCCACGTGGTATCGGTATTACCGATATTTGGATCGATCCGCCCACCCCATATTGAAAATCGAACATGGAGGAAGCCATCAATCTCGCACCATCCGGTGATTTATAATCTCAGTTATGCAGATTACAAAAATACGCTCCAAAAACGAGGCTGCGTTGAAACAGATCTGCACCATCTGCCAGATCTGCACCATTGTGGAAGATGGACGCCATCTGCATTAAGCAGATGGCGTCCATCTTCTGCAATCTGTGTTTAGTGTTAGCGGTTTAAGCTACTACATTGTATCCTGCTATGCCCATGTTTTACTTGTGTGTTTCTGGGATCCCCCCCCCCCTTTTCTCCCCAATCGTATCTGGCCAATTACCCAATTCCTCCGAGCCGTCTCGGTCATTGCGCCACCCCCACCCCCCCCTGCTGATCCGGGGAGGGCTGCAGACTACCACGTGTCTCGTGGAGTCGCCAGCCGCTTCTTTTCACCCGACGGTGAGGAGTTTCACCAGGGGGACGTAGCGCGTGGGAGGATCACGCTATTCCCCCCAGTTCCCCCTCCCCCCCGAACAGGCGCCCCGACCGACCAGAGGAGGCGCTAGTGCAGAGAACAGGACACATACCCACAGACATGGACAGTTGTGTGTGGGCAGCGGGATAGACCGCGGTGCCACCCAGACGCCCACTGCCCTTGCTCGTTGCCGGTCATGAAGGGATTTTGGTTGCGTCATTGGCGATGTGACCGCCCCTTTACCCGTACACGTACACACTTCACTGCACCTACATTAAGGCTAATTAATGGTAAGCCCAACGTGAAAAACACGCTGCTACGTAGACGGGCCTCACGGGCCCTATGTAGGGTACCAAGTGCCGGAGGGGGCTGCAAAACAGTACAACGATCATCATGATGATCATAATGATGAATTGAGATGAAGCACGACTACAATAAGCACCGTTAGACCATTATAGGCAATACTAACATGTATTATGGCAGTGGTCGTGAACCAGCTGATGTGGTAAGAAGAATATTCATGCTGACGTATAAGAAACGGAACCTCTTGTTTCGTAGCTGGACTCTCCATCCGAATCGCTTTACCATCAGTTTATACAGCGTTTCTGTGTAGAGACGTGTTTAAGTAGCGCATCACAACGATGACGTTCTGTTACAGACTTTTCTGGAGCCAAATGTACTGGTACTGTACTGTTCTTGTTCCTCTTTTGCAGTAGTACTAGCAGTAGTAGTAGTAGTGGTGGTAGTAGTAGTGGTAGTGGTAGTAGTAGTAGTGGTTGTAGCAGTAGTGGTAGTGGTAGTAGTAGTAGTGGTGGGAGTAGTAGTGGTGGTAGTAGTAGTAGTAGTGGTGGTAGTAGTAGTAGTAGTGGTGGGAGTAGTAGTGGTGGTAGTAGTAGTAGTGGTGGTAGTAGTAGTAGTAGTGGTGGTAGTAGTAGTAGTAGTGGTGGGAGTAGTAGTGGTGGTAGTAGTAGTAGTAGTAGTGGTGGTAGTAGTAGTGGTAGTAGTAGTAGTGGTGGTGGTAGTAGTAGTAGTAGTGGTGGGAATAGTAGTGGTGGTAGTAGTAGTAGTAGTGGTGGTAGTAGTAGTAGTGGTGGTAGTAGTAGTAGTAGTAGTAGTGGTAGTAGTAGTAGTAGTGGTGGGAATAGTAGTGGTGGTAGTAGTAGTAGTAGTGGTGGTAGTAGTAGTAGTAGTGGTGGGAATAGTAGTAGTGGTGGTAGTAGTAGTAGTAGTGGTGGGAATAGTAGTGGTGGTAGTAGTAGTAGTAGTGGTGGGAGTAGTAGTGGTGGTAGTAGTAGTAGTGGTAGTGGTGGTAGTAGTAGTAGTGGTGGTAGTAGTAGTGGTAGTAGTAGTAGTGGTAGTCGTAGTAGTGGTGGTAATAGTAGTAGTAGTGGTGGTAGTAGTAGTGGTAGTAGTAGTAGTGGTGGGAGTAGTTGTGGTGGTAGTAGTAGTAGCGGTGGTAGTAGTAGTAGTAGTGGTGGGAGTAGTAGTGGTGGGAGTAGTAGTAGTAGTGGTGGGAATAGTAGTGGTGGTAGTAGTAGTAGTAGTGGTGGTAGTAGTAGTAGTAGTGGTGGTGGGAGTAGTAGTGGTGGGAGTAGTAGTAGTAGTGGTGGTAGTAGTAGTAGTAGTGGTGGGAATAGTAGTGGTGGTAGTAGTAGTAGTAGTGGTGGTAGTAGTAGTAGTAGTGGTAGTAGTGGTGGTAGTAGTATTAGTAGTTGTGGGAGTAGTAGTGGTGGTAGTAGTAGTAGTGGTGGTGGGAGTAGTAGTGGTGGGAGTAGTAGTAGTAGTGGTGGTAGTAGTAGTGGTGGTAGTAGTAGTAGTGGTGGGAGTAGTAGTAGTAGTGGTGGTAGTAGTAGTGGTAGTAGTAGTAGTGGTGGTAGTAGTAGTAGTAGTGGTGGGAGTAGTAGTGGTGGTAGTAGTAGTAGTGGTGGTAGTAGTGGGTAGTGGTGGGAGTAGTAGTGGTAGTGGTAGTAGTAGTAGTGGTAGTGGTAGTAGTAGTAGTGGTGGTAGTAGTAGTAGTAGTAGTAGTGGTGGTGGTAGTAGTAGTAGTAGTAGTAGTGGTGGTATTAGTAGTGGTAGTGGTAGTAGTAGTAGTGGTGGGAGTAGTAGTGGTGGTAGTAGTAGTAGTAGTAGTGGTGGTAGTAGTAGTGGTAGTAGTAGTAGTGGTGGTGGTAGTAGTAGTAGTAGTGGTGGGAATAGTAGTGGTGGTAGTAGTAGTAGTAGTGGTGGTAGTAGTAGTAGTAGTAGTAGTGGTGGTAGTAGTAGTAGTAGTAGTAGTGGTAGTAGTAGTAGTAGTGGTGGGAATAGTAGTGGTGGTAGTAGTAGTAGTAGTGGTGGTAGTAGTAGTGGTGGTGGTAGTAGTAGTAGTAGTGGTGGGAATAGTAGTAGTGGTGGTAGTAGTAGTAGTAGTGGTGGGAATAGTAGTGGTGGTAGTAGTAGTAGTAGTGGTGGGAGTAGTAGTGGTGGTAGTAGTAGTAGTGGTAGTGGTGGTAGTAGTAGTAGTGGTGGTAGTAGTAGTGGTAGTAGTAGTAGTGGTAGTCGTAGTAGTGGTGGTAATAGTAGTAGTAGTGGTGGTAGTAGTAGTGGTGGGAGTAGTTGTGGTGGTAGTAGTAGTAGCGGTGGTAGTAGTAGTAGTAGTGGTGGGAGTAGTAGTGGTGGGAGTAGTAGTAGTAGTGGTGGGAATAGTAGTGGTGGTAGTAGTAGTAGTAGTGGTGGTAGTAGTAGTAGTAGTGGTGGTGGGAGTAGTAGTGGTGGGAGTAGTAGTAGTAGTGGTGGTAGTAGTAGTAGTAGTGGTGGGAATAGTAGTGGTGGTAGTAGTAGTAGTAGTGGTGGTAGTAGTAGTAGTAGTGGTGGTAGTAGTAGTGGTAGTGGTAGTAGTAGTAGTGGTGGTAGTAGTATTAGTAGTTGTGGGAGTAGTAGTGGTGGTAGTAGTAGTAGTGGTGGTGGGAGTAGTAGTGGTGGGAGTAGTAGTAGTAGTGGTGGTAGTAGTAGTGGTGGTAGTAGTAGTAGTGGTGGGAGTAGTAGTAGTAGTGGTGGTAGTAGTAGTGGTAGTAGTAGTAGTGGTGGTAGTAGTAGTAGTAGTGGTGGGAGTAGTAGTGGTGGTAGTAGTGGTAGTGGTAGTAGTAGTAGTGGTGGTAGTAGTGGGTAGTGGTGGGAGTAGTAGTGGTAGTGGTAGTAGTAGTAGTGGTAGTGGTAGTAGTAGTAGTGGTGGTAGTAGTAGTAGTAGTAGTAGTGGTGGTGGTAGTAGTAGTAGTAGTAGTGGTGGTATTAGTAGTGGTAGTGGTAGTAGTAGTAGTGGTGGGAGTAGTAGTGGTGGTAGTAGTAGTAGTGGTGGGAGTAGTAGTAGTAGTGGTGGAAGTAGTAGTGGTGGGAGTAGTAGTAGTAGTGATGGGAATAGTAGTAGTGGTAGTAGTAGTAGTAGTAGTGGTGGTAGTAGTAGTAGTGGTAGTAGTAGTAGTGCTGGTAGTAGTAGTAGTAGTAGTGGTGGTAATAGTAGTGGTGGTAGTAGTAGTAGTATTGGTGGTAGTTGTAGTAGTAGTGGTGGTAGTAGTAGTGGTAGTGGTAGTAGTAGTAGTGGTGGTAGTAGTATTAGTAGTTGTGGGAGTAGTAGTGGTGGTAGTAGTAGTAGTGGTGGTGGGAGTAGTAGTGGTGGGAGTAGTAGTAGTAGTGGTGGTAGTAGTAGTAGTAGTAGTGGTGGGAGTAGTAGTAGTAGTGGTGGTAGTAGTAGTGGTAGTGGTAGTAGTCGTAGTAGTGGTGGGAGTAGTAGTGGTGGTAGTAGTAGTAGTGGTGGTAGTGGTAGTGGTGGTAGTGGTAGTGGTAGTAGTAGTAGTGGTGGTAGTAGTAGTAGTGGTGGGAGTGGTAGTGGTAGTAGTGGTAGTGGTAGTAGTAGTAGTGGTGGTGGTAGTAGTAGTAGTGGTGGTAGTAGTAGTAGTAGTGGTGGTAGTAGTAGTGGTAGTGGTAGTAGTAGTAGTGGTGGGAGTAGTAGTGGTGGGAGGAGTAGTAGTAGTGGTGGGATTAGTAGTGGTCGGAGTAGTAGTGGTGGTAGTAGTAGTGGTGGTAGTAGTAGTAGTGGTGGTAGTAGTAGTAGTGGTAGTAGTAGTGGTGGTAGTAGTAGTAGTGGTGGTAGTAGTAGTAGTAGTAGTGGTGGTAGTAGTAGTGGTAGTGGTAGTAGTAGTAGTGGTGGGAGTAGTAGTAGTAGTAGTGGTGGTAGTAGTATTGGTAGTGGTAGTAGTAGTAGTGGTGGTAGTAGTAGTAGTAGTGGTGGTAGTAGTAGTGGTAGTGGTAGTAGTAGTAGTGGTGGTAGTAGTAGTGCTGGTAGTAGTAGTAGTGGTGGTGGGAGTAGTAGTGGTGGTAGTAGGTGCACAAAAGAGTGCATTACTACAGAAGCTTCTGTTCTGTTAGACCCATTTATCTGTTTATATATGCTGAATGCAACTGCACATTTTGGTTCCAGTTTCTCTGATTTTATTTCTTTTATAGTAGTAGTATTTAGAAGACAAATGAGATGTTGTCATTTCATAACAGATTTTACGGCACGGTGGCCCCGTGGTTAGCGCTGTTGCCTCACAGCGAGACGGTCCTGGGTTCGAACCCCAAGTCGTCCCGAGTCCTTTCTGTGTGGAGTTTGCGTGTTCTCCCCGTGTCTGCGTGGGTTTCCTCTGGGTGCTCCGGTTTCCTCCCACCATCAAAAAGACATGCATGTTAGGGTTAATACGCCTGTCCGTGCCCCTGAGCAAGGCAATGAAAAGAAGAACTGGAGTCGGGCCCCCGGGCGCTGCAGCTGCCCACTGCTGCTATACAGTAGGATGGGTTAAATGCAGAGAACTAAGGTCATTGTAACCTGTACAATGACCAAATAAAGTGGCTTTATATAGGTTTGTATTTAATAGGTTTATATAGGTCGTTTTATAGGTTTGTATTTAAATTGATCTATCATGGATTATGTTCTATCAGGTTAAGAATTTAAGATCTTGGTTAGCCTATTAATCGTGTTTTCATCTCCTGTGTGAATGTAAATGTAAAATATAAAGTTTTCCTCCTCACATCAGATTGTAATAATGATAATGATAGTCATACATAATTGTTTGATCGATGTATTTATATTCAGATTTGTTCTGTGTGTGTATGTGGGGGGGGGGGGGTTGGGGGGGTGCAATTATGCTTAGGGCCCCCAAATGGCCAGCAGTGGCCCTGGTCCGGGTGTCCTTACTATCTCAAATGATCCCACTTGTCTTTGCCTTGAGACGGACTCTGTTGCCTCTCAAGCCGCCTTCATGGGCCCCGTGTAAGCCGTGGCCTTGAATCCTTAACTCCGACCTTCCACATGGCGCATTTGTGTCTCGCTGTTCAGCATCGCCTCGCGGATCAATCATCCTTGATACTGTCCTTGTCTGCTGTTCCTTCCCGTGGCATGGTGAGGCCTGCGAAGGAACCTGTCAACTAGATGTTGAGCTACGGCGGTGGATAAGGTCATTGGCTCGGTTGGCAGTTTTATTTCAACATGTGAACTTTCAAATACTGATGCCAGTTTCTCCGGTGCCTGGTTCTAGCATCAAACGTGCCTTGCTTTCAGGGATCTTCGAGGGAAACGGTTAAGAATTCATGCAGCAAAAAAACGCTTCGATTTGAATTATCATTTTAAATTGCTGAATTTATCATTTTGAACAGGAGTGAGAAATGATTTTGATTCTGCCTCAGGCTCCCAAAGCCAACCGTTATGTTCTCCCTCTCCGTTGGTGTACTCGGACACTCTAGACAAAAATAATAAAACATAAAGAAAGACCTCCAGCGTGGAGACCAGCAACAGCACTTTTGTTATTTGGGTCTCCTCAGTAACATGTCAACATCCCGGCTCTGCTGTCTCGTGGTCTAGATCCTGCGTCCCAGACGGGGTGCCGCGTGTTTTTCCCATCCATCCATCCATTATCCAGGCCGCTTATCCCAACCGGGGTCGCGGGATCCTGATGCCTGTCCCAGCAGTCATTGGGCGGCAGGCGGGGAGACACCCTGTAGCCAGTCCATCACAGGGCCCACACAGACACACACCCCTAGGGACAATTTAGTACAGCCGAGTCACCTGACCTACACGTCTTTGGACTGTGGGAGGAAACCCACGCAGACACGGGGAGAACATGCAGACTCCACACAGAGGACGACCCCCCAAGGTTGGACTACCCCGGGGCTCGAACCCAGGACCTTCTTGCTGTGAGGCGACCGCGCTACCCACTGCGCCACCGATGGTACAGATTTTTTTTTTTAATAGCAGACAAAGAAATTTTAGTACATGCCTTTGTATCATCAAGATTTGACTGCGGCAATGTTCCTGCTCTCTGGCTCACCAAGAATGCGGCACAATGCCTTGCAGTGCAGACTGCAGCTCGGACAAAAGCCTCCGGCTTGTACAAAAGACCGCCAGTAAAACTGGAAAATGTGATCACATAACGCTCGTCTTGACCACTCCACACCGTCTCGCTGTTCAGATCAGGTCTGGTTTTAAAATCCTCTGGCACGCCGATTATTTCACTGTTCCAGACACGGAAAAGAAACCGGCGTGAGTATTGTAACGTGCATGGATAAGAAGACACGCTGGCCGCTGGCTGGCGGGTCTGACCCTCTAGTCTAGCGGTTAGCGATGCCTCCTGCGGTGCGGGCGATACCGGTTCGCGTCCGGGCCGCGGCAGTTCCGGTGGTTGCGTTGTCCCCCCCGAATTCGCTACATTGGTGTCAGAAGTGGGATGGAGCGACCGTAAGGCCATCGGAAGCGCATGCGCCCTGAGGCGTGAAGGAGCTCATATACTTAGGCGCGGGGACGCGCTTCCCGAAGGAGGGGGGGTGGTGTAACGTGCATGGATAAGAAGACACGCTGGCGGGTCTGACCCTTTAGTCTAGCGGTTAGCGATGCCTCCTGCGGTGCGGGCGATACAGGTTCGCGTCCCGGCCGCGGCAGTTCCGGTGGTTGCGTTGTCCCCCCCGAATTCGCTACATTGGTGTCAGAAGTGGGATGGAGCGACCGTAAGGCCATCGGAAGCGCATGCGCCCTGAGGCGCGAAGGAGCTGATATGCTTAAGCGCGGGGACGCGCTTCCCGAAGGAGGGGGGTGGTGTAACGTGCATGGATAAGAAGACACGCTGGCCGCTGGCTCGCGGGCCTGACCCTTTAGTCTAGCGGTTAGCGATGCCTCCTGCGGTGCGGGCGATATGGGTTCGCGTCCCGGCCGCGGCAGTTCCGGTGGTTGCGTTGTCCCCCCCGAATTCGCTACATTGGTGTCAGAAGTGGGATGGAGCGACCGTAAGGCCATCGGAAGCGCATGCGCCCTGAGGCGCGAAGGAGCTGATATGCTTAAGCGCGGGGACGCGCTTCCCGAAGGAGGGGGGTGGTGTAACGTGCATGGATAAGAAGACACGCTGGCCGCTGGCTCGCGGGCCTGACCCTTTAGTCTAGCGGTTAGCGATGCCTCCTGCGGTGCGGGCGATATGGGTTCGCGTCCCGGCCGCGGCAGTTCCG